>NW_021703784.1:43057767-43068747 GCF_005190385.1 Monodon monoceros | reverse complement strand
TGTGTGTGTGTGTGTGTGTGTGTGTGTGTGTGTGTGTGTGTGTGTGTAGGTGGATATACAGATGATAGATGGATAGGTAGGTAGGTAGGTAGGTAGATAGATAATTTGGAAAGGATTCATATCTAGAATATACGAAGAATTTCTATGAATTAATATTAAAAAGAAGCCCTATAGAGAAAAAGGGTCAAGAAGTTGGAACACTTTACACTTTGCAAAATAGGATTGAAATGGCCAATAGATAAAAAAGAATGCTCAACTTTATTCATTACAGCAACACAAAGTAAAACCACTATGAATAGCATTACACACAAACAAGAATGGCTAAAGTCAAAAAGACTGACACAGCATAGAATAAAAGCTGGAGCAACTGCAATTCTCAAACATTGATAGACACGTATAGCCTGGTGTAACCTACTATTTGGCAGTGTCTATGACAAGTGAATATAAGCAGACACTATGATGGAGCAATTCCACCCTTAGATATGTCCCCAGTAGAAATGCTATCACAGATACAGTAAAGCAGGGGTCCCTAATCCCTAACCGGTAGTGGTCCACGGCCTGTTAGGAACTGGGCCGCACAGCAGGAGGTGAGTGGCAGGTGAGTGAGCAAAGCTTCATCTGCCACTCCCCATCGCTCGCATCATCGCCTGAACCATCCCCCACCCCCGTCTGTGGAAAAATTGTCTACCATGAAACCGGTCCCTGGTGCCATAAAGGTTGGGAACCGCTGCACTAAAGGCATGTAGAAGAATGTTTATGTTAGTACTATCTGCAATAGGCCTATATTATAAACAACAAAAATGCTCATCACCAGCAAAAAGGATAAGTTGTGATTTATTCTTATAATGCAATACTAGATAGCAATGAAAATGTACAAACTACTGCTACGTGAAGTAAAACACATAAGCATAAGATTGCGTGAAAAATATAAACAAAGGAGAAAAACTTATTCCATTTATATAAAGTTAAAAGAGGACAATACTAAACTATAGTGTTAGAAGTTAAGATATTGGTTCCTTTTGATGAATGTGTTCCAGCTTTCTTACTGTTACGGATTTCTTGTTTCATTTCATTGCCGTATGTGAAGATACTTGATATAACTTCTACTCTCTTGAATTTGTTGAGACTTTTTTGTGCCCTAACCTATGACCTATCCTAGAAAGTGTTCTGTGTACATTAGAGAAAAATGTCTAATATGCAGCTGTTGGAAGGAATGTTCTATATGTGTCTGGTGGGACCATTTGATCTATAGTGTTGTTCACATCCTCTGTTTCCTGATTGATTTTCTATCTGGATGACCTAGTCATTGTTAAGAGCGCAGTATTAAAGTCCCCAACTGTTAATGTTTTGATGTTTATTTTTTCTTTGAGTTCAGTTAGTCTTTGCTTTATCTATTTAGGTACATAATACATGTTGGGTGCATAAATATTTAAAATTTTTATATCTTCCTGATCTTTTTTTTTAAAATTATATAAGGACCTTCTTTGTCCTTTTTTAACTTAGAGTCTATCTTGTCTGATATAACTACAGCTGTCCCCACTTTCTTTTGCTTGAAATACCTTTTTCCATTCCTTCATTCTCAGTTTATGCATGTTTTTAAAACAAAAGTGAGTCCTTTATAGGCAGCGTATCATTGGATCTCTGTTCCTTGCTTCTTCTCTTGCTATGTTCCTTTGTCATTTGATCACCTTTTGTAGTGATATGCTTTGACTCCTTTACCATAATCTTTTGTGTATCTACTACAGGTTTTTCCTTGATGGCTACCATGAGACTTACATAAAATATCTTACATTTGTAACACCCTATTTTAAGCTGATAACAACTTACCTTCAATAGCATACAGAAATTTTAGACTTTTACTTCTTCCCCTTCATATTTTAGGTTATTGATGTTACAATTTCCATATTTGTATATTATGTATCCAATGTCAAATCATTGTAGTTAGGGCTACTTTTTTTTCTGTTAAGTAGCAGTTCTTTATTTTTTTATTATTATTTTTCCACACACACACACTGTATTTTATTTTTACAAGAGATAAATAAACTGACACCAAGCATTGTAAATGGTTGACCACAACAAAAGCAACAATGACTGCAATTACCAAACACGAAACACACTCATACTATGTCATAATATTGACATTCAGTCCAGTAATCCTCCACTGTAACAGCTCCTTTACTTTGCAGTGAAAATTGATTTGTATATTTTTTGCCTCTGAGTCCTTGTGGGATTTTTTTTATTATTATTCAAACAGAAAGTCACAAACATTATAATCATCCTCATCAGTTCACTCAGTCCCATGTAATTAATTTTTTTTTCATCTTGGTCTTCTGTTAGCACTTTTATGAATTCATCAGTTTTCCAGTAGAGTTCTGAAAATGCTTATTCATTCAGTTCAGCAGTATAGTCAGTTACCAGAAACCTGTACTTGTCAGAGCCTTTTCCATGAATTCCTTGAAGATGGAAACCTCTTATAGGAACATTTTTGCAAAAGCATCAGGGGACACCCAGAACTGTCTGTAAATGACAAAAGACTTAAAAATGACCACGGCTAAAGATTTGATGAAAGTTCATAATAATGCAATTCACAAGGAAATTTAGTTATTTCTGAGATATACATTTTAAAGTAATAACTAGAATTTTGACTTATAACATTATACCAGAACATATAAGATTTTTAGAAATTTCATGTAATGTCTGAAACATTTATATTAACATATTGCCATACAAATAACCCAAAGAAAGTTTAGTATTAGTTGTTCTTTTGTTTGTTTTTTTACACTGCAGGTTCTTATTAGTCATCAATTTTATATATATCAGTGTATACACGTCAATCCCAATCGCCCAATTCAGCACACCACCATCCTCACCCCACCATGGTTTTCCCCCTTGGTGTCCATACGTTTGTTCTCTACATCTGTGTCTCAGCTTCTGCCCTGCAAACCAGTTCATCTGTACCATTTTTCTAGGTTCCACATACATGCATTAATATACAATATTTATTTTTCTCTTTCTGACTTACGTCACTCTGTATGACAGTCTCTAGATCCATCCATGTCTCAACAAATAACTCAATTTTGTTCCTTTTTATGGCTGAGTAATATTCCATTGTATATATGTACCACATCTTCTTTATCCATTCATCTGTCAATGGGCATTTAGGTGGCTTCCATGACCTGGCTATTGTAAATAGTGCTGCAATGAACATTGAGGTGCATGTGTCTTTTTGAATTATGGTTTTCTCTGCGTATATGCCCAGTAGTGGGATTGATGGATCATATAGTAATTCTATTTTTACTTTTTTAAGGAACCTCCATACTGTTCTCCATAGTGGCTGTATCAATTTACATTCCCACCAACAGTGCAAGAGGGGTCCCTTTTCTCCACACCCTCTCCAGCATTTGTTGTTTGTAGATTTTCTGACGATGCCCATTCTAACTGGTGTGAGGTGATACCTCATTGTAGTTTTGATTTGCATTTCTCTAATAATTAGTGATGTTGAGCAGCTTTTCATGTGCTTCTTAGCCATCTATATGTCTTCTTTGGAGAAATGTCTATTTAGGTCTTCTGCCCACTTTTGGATTGGGTTGTTTGTTTATTTAATATTCAGCTGCATGAGCTGTGTATATATTTTGGAGATTAATCCTTTGTCCGTTGATTTGTTTGTAAATATTTTCTTCCGTTCTGAGGGTTGTCTTTTTGTCTTGTTTATTGTTTCCTTTGCTGTGCAAAAGCTTTGAAGTTTCATTAGGTCCCATCTGTTTATTGTCATTTTTATTTCCATTTCTCTAGGAGGTGGGTGAAAAAAGATCTTGCTGTGATTTATGTCAAAGAGTGTTCTTCCTATCTTTTCCTCTAAGAGTTTTATAGTGTCCAGTTTATAGTTTTATAGTGTCCAGTCTTACATTTAGGTCTTTAATCCATTTTGAGTTTATTTTTGTGTATGGTGTTAGGGAGTGTTCCAATTTCATTCTTTTACATGTAGCTGTCCAGTTTTCCCAGCACCACTTATTGAAGAGACTGTCTTTTCTCCATTGTATACCTTTGCCTCATTTGTCATAGATTAGTTGACCATAGGTGAGTGGGTTTATCTCTGGGCTTTCTATCTTGTTCCATTGATCTATGTTTCTGTTTTTGTGCCAGTACCATATTGTCTTGATTACTGTAGCTTTGTAGTATAGTCTGAAGTCAGGGAGTCTGATTCCTCCAGCTCCGTTTTTTTCCCTCAAGACTGCTTTGGCTATTTGGGGTCTTTTGTGTCTTCATACAAATTTTAAGATGATTTTTTCTAGTCCCGTAAAAAATGCCATTGGTAATTTGATAGGGATTGCATTGCATCTGTAGATTGCTTTGGGTAGTATAGACATTTTCACCATATTGATTCTTCCAATCCAAGAACATGGTATATCTCTCCATCTGTTTGTATCATCTTTAATTTCTTTCATCAGTGTCTTAGAGTTTTCTGCATACAGCTCTTTTGTCTCCCTAGGTACGTTTATTCCTAGGCATTTTATTCTTTTTGTTGCAATGGTAAATGGGGGTGTTTCCATAATTTCTCTTTCAGATTTTTCATCATTAGTGTATAGGAATGCAAGAGATTTCTGTGCATTAATTTTGTATCCTGCAACTTTACCAAATTCATTGATTAGCTCTAGTAGTTTTCTGGTGGCGTTTTTAGGATTTTCTATGTATAGTATCATGTCATCTGCAAACAGTGACAGTTTTACTTCTTCTTTTCCAATTTGTATTCCTTTTATTTCTTTTTCTTCTCTGATTGCCGTGGCTAGGACTTCCAAAACTATGTTAAATAATAGTGGTGAGAGTGGACATCCTTGTCTGGTTCCTGATCTTAGAGGAAATGCTTTCAGTTTTTCACCATTGAGAATGATGTTTGATGTGGGTTTGTCGTATATGGCCTTTATTATGTTGAGGTAGGTCCCCTCTATGCCTACTTGCTGGAGAGTTTTTACCATAAATGGGTGTTGCATTTTGTCAGAAGCCTTTTCTGCATCTATTGAGATGATCATATGGTTTTTATTCTTCACTTTGTTAATATGGTGTATTACATTGATTGATTTGCGTATATTGAAGAATCCTTGCATCCTTGGGATAAATCCCACTTGATCATGGTGTATGATCCTTTTAATGTGGTGTTGGATTCTTTCTGCTAGTATTTTGTTGAGGATTTTTGCATCTATATTCGTCAGTGATTTTGGTCTGTAATTTTCTTTTTTTGTAGTATCTTTGTCTGGTTTTCATATCAGGGTGATGGTGGCCTCATAGAATAAGTTTGGGAGTGTTCCTTCCTCTGTAATTTTTTGGAAGAGTTTGAGAAGGATGGGTGTTAGCTCTTCTCTAAATGTTTGATAGAATTCACCTATGAAGCTATCTGGTCCTGGACTTTTGTTTGTTGGAAGATTTTAAATCACAGTTTCAATTTCATTACTTGTGATTGCTCCGTTCATATTTTCTGTTTCTTCCTGGTTCAGTCTCAGAAGGTTGTGTATTTCTAAGAATTTGTCCATTTCTTCCAGGTTGTCCATTTTATTGGCATAGAGTTGCTTGTAGTAGTCTCTTAGGATGCTTTGCATTTCTGCATATTTTTAATATGCTGTTTTTTAAAAAATCTTTTAACCTAGAGTTGTAAGTGAACTATACACCATCATTACAATATTAGAGAATCTAACTATGTATTTGACATTACCAGTGAATTTTACACATTCATATGTTTTGAAATGTTAATTAGCGTTCTTTTGCTTCTACTTGAAGAACACGCTTTAGAATTCCTTATAAGGCAAGTCTAGTGGTGAACTTCCTTAGTTTCTGTTTGTTTTGGAAAGTCTTTATCTCTCCTTCATTTCTCTAGGACGGGTTTGCTTAGTATAGTATTCTTGCTTGACAGTTTCCACCTCTGGTCAGGTGAGGTCGCTGGCTCTGTTCCCTGGCAGTGCAGTGCCACTGGTTGGATTTCTAGATTGGGCAGGGCTGTGGGCTTGGCTCAGCAATTGCTCCTGGTCAAGTAGAGTCTCAGGCTGTGATCCTCAACCAGATGGTGCCACTGACTGGACTCTGTGAAGGCAGGGCTTCACATCCGTTTTCCTACTGGAGTGGGGCTGTAGAACAAGCTCCAAGGGCAGCACAGCTCCCTGGACCCAAGCCACTGCAACCGGCTCAGCTCTGCAGATGGGCAGAGTCACTGGCTGGGGTCTCCACTGGGGCACAGATGCAAGGAGGAATGTGGTCTGCCAAGATCTGAGCACTAGTTGCTTCCCCATTGTCCTTCTCTGTTTCCGTCTGATCCTCAGTGGTCAAGTCCGTCAGATTTCCCAATGATCTCTGTGAGGCAGGACCCAAGTGTACCTGCTGGAAAGTATCCTGTAACACTGGGGGAGCACGATGTCCACCTTCGGCTCTTTTTTTCCCACTGGAGAAGCTATAGGCTCAGGGAAGCCCCCTCACTGTGGTACGGTGCCTGCCTGGGGAAGGGGTGGTGCAGTCAGAGTGTAGCTGCTCCTCTTAACCTTCTGTTGGGGTCCTTCTCACTCTTTGTGGTCTGGGAGAAGAGGGAGGGCTTTAGCCTCTTTCCTAGGTTCTGAGATTTTCACACTGGTGTCTTGCCTATGGATAGTTGCTAGTTGGATTTCTTGGAGCACAACTGAAGTATGGAACTGCCTGTGTGTCCATCCTGATGGTGACACTCTGGCCAGCAGTTTAGTTTCTATAGAAATTTTAAACATGAACATGATGCGTTCAATTTACAGTTTTGCTAGATGGTTCTTCTATACAAATAAATTTGAAGAAAGAAAGGCAGGTATACTTACTAGGAGGTTACTGCAGTAACTCAGGTGAGGGCTGATGAGGGTTTGATAAAGAGAAGTCATCATTGGATGAAAAGTAATGAACTAAAGTAAGAAACACTATTTTTAGAGGTTCAAAGAGACAGTGTTGTTGATCAATATTCTTTGGAGTGTGAGGTAGGAAAAGGAGTCTAGAATGACCGAATTTTCTTACTTGAGTGATCAGTACCATTTACTAATGAGAAATGTGTGTTAGGGGAGTTCTGTTTTAGATATGTTGACTTTGAAAGATTTGTGAGACATTGAAGTGGATTATGTCAAGAATATAGTTACACATGTAATCTGAAACTTAGAGAAATCTGGTCTGAGATATTTAATTTAAATGTCAACAAATCAATACTTGGTAGAACTATTAGAAGAAATATGATCACCCAATGACACTGTTTTGAATTATATGAGCAAGGGATAAATGTAGAAGTCCAGATAATACCAATACTTAAGGAATACATGGAGAAGAAGATATTGTTTTAGGAACTTGATAAAGAAAAGGTATAGAGGGAAGAGAATACCTATGGGGAGTAGTGATGGGGATTGGAGTGCTACCACAAAGCCAAGAAAGGCAAGAGCTTCAAAAGGAACAATATAGCCGACAATGTCAGATCCAGCAGAGAGCACAGGACTTAAAACAGTTTTTAGGAGCCGGCAGCCTGACTGGGAGTTTTGGTGGACAGGTAAGGACAGAAGCCAGATTTTAGTGGAGGAAGGATTGAAGGAGAAGTGAGGAAGAAGACAGAGCTGATGTGGATCACGACATAATCGTGCTGTATGTTTTACTCTAGTAAATGGTTTAGAAATAGGAGTGCAGAAGATGGAGTATGGAATGGATTTTGCTAAATGATCAGGTTTATGAGAGATTTGAGGGTTTTGCTGAGAAAGTGGTTTGAATAATTAACTATGGTGTAGGATCACTAAGAAAGTCTGGCTGGCCTGAAAAGAGCTGAGATATTGGGGGGAAATGGAGAAATTATAAAACCAGGGCATTCTATGAGAGCAAGGGCATATGAAGGAGCAGTGAAAATGAGAGACAGTAAAAGCAAAAACTAGATGGTAAAAGTGAAATTAAGAGCTGATAAAAGGGTGCTTATTCAGAAAGAAGGATAGTGGATTTACGATTTCTAGGTGATGGAAGCATTGAGGATGTGCCATAATGCACATGACAGCATAGACTGGATGTTTATTTTCCTTACCTATCATGCAGCACTATTCTTTTCAATTAAATTTCATTTCAACAAATTATTTTTAAGCACCCATAGATTACCATGTTAGATTAAAGTAAAGAAATTTTACTTGAACAGGCATCAGTGAACATTTTAATAATGAGGTAATTTTGTTTGTTATCATTGTTACTTGTGGTTTATTTGTTGAGTTGTTTTAACACAGTGTAATGTTCATCTGTTGGACAGAATATTTTTATCTAACCTGCTACATGACCCTCTTGTCTTTTCTGCTAACCAGAAAAGCACTAAATAGTATCTGTCCTGTAGAGAAGTTGGGATTTTACACAAATCACACACATGCACATACATCAATATACATACACATGCAGACACACTTATATGCATGCACACACACACGGATGCAAATACATTTGCACAAGAAAAACAGAACCTGTTATTTTCACCTCATTTGAGACATTATTCCTTATAGGATATTTTGGAAAGGGGCAGACAGAAAATCATTTGTTCCAAAGAGTTGGGACAATATGATGATCCGCAGTTGTAAAATTATTGGCAATGAGGGGTACAAGATTTTAGTCAGAATTCAATACAGAAGGGTCAACAACAACAACAACAAAATAACACTGTGAATTGAGGCAGTTCAGTCATTCTTCTCTGGACCCATGTCTATTATTAAAGTCACCCTAGAGAAGGCTGGCAAGTTAAGAGTAATTTATTTCTGAGAAATAGACTCATTTCTTCCTCATCTTACCAAATTCATTTATTATAGATTTTTTTAGGCTAATGAAATCATTTTTCTAGTTTGCTACTGTCCCTAAATGGTTTAAATATACTAGCTGTGTGTGCCTGAACATCCAGTTAGAGCAAGAGTCATGTTTCAGAAGTAGAAAGGGAGAAAAAGGTATTAAGGGAAGTATATTTTATCTTTAGTAGAAAATATGACCCAGACAATAAGAGAAGAACAGAGAAGAGGCAGACAGAGTCAAATGGTTCATAGTTTAATATCTGTAATTTCAGACCAAGAAATACCACAGTATTAAAAAAATATAATTATCAAGCATCTGTGTGGGACTGTGTTGCAGCATTTGAAACAAGCAGATGTGAAGACAAGGCACATAGCCTTATAAAGAAGCATTGAGAAGATTCAGAGAAGTATGAGGGAGGAATCAGCGTATCATTTACATGGTGGTATTAGAGTGTAGTGGAGACTCATTCTGTGCTACATTTGGCTGGGGAAGAGGTGTTGAGGGTCACTGACCTCTGCGGCATTTTAGATGTTTGATCACTTTCTCCTTGAAAATCTCTTATCCTGTGGCTTCTGTGGTACCATACTCTTCCTGGAACTCTTCTCACTGCCCCCTGCTTTCTCCATCCTCTGGGCGAGCCTCTCTTCTTACACCTGCACCTTAGGTATTAGTGTTCACTGGGGTTTTGTCTTTTTTATTTTTTTAATTGAGATATAATTGACACACAACATTATATTAGTTTCAGTTGTACAACATAATGCTTCAATATTTGTATACCTTGTGAAATCACCACAATAAGTCTAGTCATATCCATCACTATACATAGTTACAGAATTTTTTGTGTGTGTGATGGGAACTTTCAAGATCTACTCTCTTAGCAACTTTCAAATATGCAATACAGTATTATAACTATGGTCAACATGCTATACATTATATCCCCATGACTTATTTACTTTATAGCTGGAAGTTTGTACCTTTTGACTCCCTTTACCCGTTTTGCCCCCCCCATCCCCCAGTCTGGTAACCACCAGTCTGTTCTTTGTATCTATGAATTTTTTTTTTTTTAGATTCCACATTTAAGTGAGGTCATATGGTATTTATCTTTCTCTGTCTAACTTATTTCACTTAGCATAATGCCCTCAACGTTCATCCATGTTGTTGGAAATGGCAAGATCTCATTCTTTTTTATAGCTGAATAATATTCCATTGTGTATATATATACCGCATTTTCTTTTGTCTTTGGTATTCTTTACCTGTACTTTTATATACTCTCTCATTTACATTTCATGCTACAACTTCAACTGCTATTTTTTTCTAATGACTTCTAAATATCTACATCCAGCCTTGTTATTCTTCCCAAGCTCTAAATCAGAGTATTCAACACCTACGAGACAGCTCAACCCAAGGGAACCTCCAATACTGTTTGTCCCAAACTACAATCCTCATCATTTCCCCTGACAGAAAATGGTTGCCTTTTCTACTGTACATCCCTAGATGGATTCTACCATTATTCCACTAATTGTTTAAATCAGAGCCTTAGGGGAGGGAGGGGCAGTGTCACGCTTCCTTACCAGGGATCTTCTCCTTCCAGAAACAAAGCCATGGTGATTCCATGTCCTTATTATCTTGGGAACCTATTCCTTTTCCCATGATGAGTTTATTTAGAAATTCATCCTCTGTCATTTGGAATAGGTGTGCAGGTCTTCCTTTGTTATTATCAGTGCGATTTATAAAACACAAACTTAATAATACTACATCTCTGTGTAAACATTTTCTTTGGCTCTCTTTGCCTTTAAATAAAGTCCAAACTCCTTAACATCACATAAGATCTTTCATGATATTGCCCTTGCTCAATATTATGTCTCATCATTCTCCTGTTCTTTTTGTATGCCTTGATTAAGTTCCTAGAAGACATCATGGTTTCTTATTAATCCTCCCAACTACCAGTTTTAATAATCACTCATGATTGCTTAGTCACACTCTTCTTCCCTTCATTTTATTAACTTCTACCTGTTTTTCTAACCTCATTTCAGAGCCTTCTCTTCTAAGCCTTTTGTGATTGATCAGTCTGAAAGAGATATTCATTTTTGTACCTTAAAACTCCCAGTGTTTAATTCCAATTTAGAATACATTGCATTGCATTTCAATTGTGTATATATATATATATATATATATATATATATATATATATATATATAT
>NW_021703784.1:42899838-43057667 GCF_005190385.1 Monodon monoceros | reverse complement strand
TATATATATATATATATATATATATATATATATATATATTTTGGCCATGTCATGCGGCTTGTGGGATCTTAGTTCCCCTACCAGGGATCGAACCCATGCCCCCTGCAGTGGAAGCGTAGAGTCCTAACCAGTGGTTCACCAGGGAATTCCCTATATGCTTCTTTTCTTCAAGAAATAGTGAACTTCTTAAAGATGGTGATATAGTTCTATAGCCCCAGCACATAACCCATTGTTTTTCAGTACAACAGGGACTCCGTAGTATTGGATAAAAGGAAGGAGTGTGGCACCTGTTAAAGAAAAAGGACTTTGTTGTGACAAGCAAAAAAGAGATATGCTAGCAATTTAAATGGATAATGATTTTGGAAGATAGGCTGAGGTTTAAGGCCTGTGGTGGTTTCAGAGGGGAAGTAATATTTTCTGTCTTCAAGAAAATTAAAGTCTTCTTGGTTGATAAACTTTTGGTACACAAATTAATTTAGAACAACCTAAGGCTATCTGTAAGCAAATGACAAGTGTTATGATACACATTAGAAGAGAAGTTTAGCAATAGGGAATATTTACAGGAATAAGGATAGGCAGAGCAGGCTCTAAAGAAAAGAAAGGACTTGAACTAAGTTTTGATATGTCCATAGGTTTTGTATAGGTTGAGAAAAAAAGGATTTTTCAGGCAAAGGGACCATCAGGTATAAGGATGGAGATTTTTATGGCATGTGTGAGTGGTGGTTAAGAATTCCATCTTAACTATTGGATTTATGGAGATCCAAATTCTCTCCAAGGATTCTGTCCCACAATTATAACTATTTTCCTGGTAGTTCTATCTAGGTGTCCCATCGTCATCTGAAAGTCTAGACTGAAACTCAAACTCATCTTCTTTCTTCGCTAGTCAGTTGCTCTGTCTAGACTTCCTTCAAGTCACCCAGATGTCAGAGCTTGGAATTATTCTCACACATCCCTCACAGAGTCAAGTAATGGTTTTGGCACATAATAGGCTTTCTATAAATGTTTGTAGAATCAACATAAGAATTGGGAGTCCAGTGTGACCATGTGAAGGTTAAACGCAGGGATGGATGGATTGAGTTTGGAAATGCAGAAAGAATAGCTGGTCATAACTGAGGGTCTGGACATCCTCACATGCAAGAGGATCAAACAGTGTTTGGAGAGAGAAACATCAGGTTCTGGGAACTGCAGTTCTGTTTTCATGAACCCTTGATTAAAGTCCTGAGGTTAATTATAACAAAGAACTTGGCAACCGGGATCGTTAGGAAAGTCAAAGTATGTTATCCTTTAGGGAATTTACCAGCATTCCATAAAACTTAATGTCTTGAATTTTATTTTTAACACTCTCATAAACTTCAGTCTGTCTAATTCAGTGTTTTATCCCCCTAATTCCTAATTGATTGGCTTTAGAATCGTGATTGACTGGAGTTCCACTCTAATCCCTTCCAGAAGAAGTGAGTGAGTTGTAAAATTCTCCAAAGGACATTATTAATTCAGTCTTCAATGATTATAATGTAAACCTAACAAATGTTTATTAGGCACCTACTATATATCTATGCTATCATTTGAGTTACAATGACAAGTAACATATTCTTTATCCACCTTCATCCCCATCCCACCCACACTTAAGTTCCTTGGGGACAGGTATTGTATCTTTGTTATATTTATATCCCAGTACCTGGCAAATAGTAAACAGTGTATAAATATTTATTGAATTAATAGATGACAAATTAAACATTATAAATGCTGTGATTGCATTTATATGCACAGGATGCTATGAGAGATATAATGACTTTTTATTACTTTTGTATCAATATTACTTACTTTATTGCCTATTACCTAGAATAGTGTATTTCAGAGAGCAGATTTTCAATTTAGTTGATAAATTTTAGAATAAGTAAGTGAATTAGACACAGTGAAATCCTCAACTCAAGTACTCCATCACCATCAAGCTGCTAGATAATAAAAGTGATTATTTTTAAAGTAGAAATTCATTAATTTAATCAACACCTATTTATTTATTTAGAACCTACTGTGTGCTAAGCAAAGCACTTAATGTTTGTCATCAAATGGTGACCAAGACATGGTCATTTTTGTTGAAAGAACTCAGTGATTATTCATCTGAAATTATATAAAAGCGATATATATTTGAGAAATGAAAATAATCTGATTACCTAACTGCTTTAAAACATACTTGAAATCTGTGGAAACGCAGTTAGAGTAATGAGATGATAACAAGTTGCTGTATAAATTAATGAATAACTTTTAAAAGTATTTCATTTGTGGACAGCCTGTAATTTCATATTTTTATTTATGATAATGTCCAATAATGTTAATTTTACTATATGCATTTATGTGATTAGAAGGCGTGTGTGTGTGTGTGTGTGTGTGTGTGTGTGTGTGTATGTTTTTTCTTTTTTTAATTGTACATTTGCAGTATTATCCAGAAGCCCTGACTTATACTAGGTTGTGTTTTCCTGTCAATATTCACTCTTGTCCTCTCCTGTATTAAACACATGCTTTAACTCCAAAGCTGTGGGCTGATTGGTTTCAGTCAATCAGGGTAATCTCTCTTGTTGCCACAGTTATTGATTTAGATAACCTTAGTCAATATAATTAGACTTTATCCTGACCTAGTCAGAACCTTTGCTGGGAATGTGGGATGCATATATTCTCTTTGTCCATTTGGACAATGTCACATGAGATTGTAAAGCTGCTGTGGAGCTGAAACACAAAGGGTCACTAAGAAATGGAGTCAGAGTCCTGGTCACACCATACCAAACCCTGTCCTGACCACCTTGGACTTTTTAATTACACAAAATAATCAATCCTCTTTAACGCTGAAACCAGTCTATGTTGAATTATGTGCTATTTGTATCAAAAACAAAAACATTAAATGTTATAAGTCGGTGTTAAATTGAAATGTGGCTGTTAATTCATCATTGATCATAAGGCTGTGTCTTTGTGCTTGATTTGCTACATTAAATGTTTAACTGGAAAAAAGAGACTTTCATTTTATCGAATACTAAAAGTTGGCAAGTTTTTAGATTAATGTTGCATATTATCACTATACATGGAGTGTTATTACTACTTCCAGATAATCAGTTACTGACAATTATGCTGTATATGTTTCAAAATATTGGAATTAATATGTAGTATTGATAATGAACTTGTGATCCTTACTAATTAAAAATCACAACACACAGAAGAATGTGGACTTAATGTTACAAACATGGTGGATTTTTAATTAGTCTAGCCCACCCTGAACCTCTCCTCACTTGTCCATTATCTGAACCACACCACCCAAATTGTTCCTTCTTTAGTCTGCTGGCCATCAGCACTCATTTTCAAGCTCTTAACATACTTCAGCAATTGGCTAATTCCTCCCTCTCTATAATTTTCTCATTTGTTTATTAATTCATTCATTCTGTATATTTATTTAGTAGCTCCTAAATGCTATGCAATGAACTTATGTACAAAACACCCAATATAACAAAAAAGATATATTTGAGGCCATAACAGTAAATACAAGTATTAACATCAAGATCACGTAATAATTTTTAATTACAAATTGATTAAACAAGGGAAAGAAGTACAATGAAGAAATATGAGAAGCTGACTTGACCTTGTCTGGGGACCAAGAAGACTTCTCTGAAGCCAGTGTTTAATCTGAGCTCAAAAGATGAGTGATAATTAACCAAGTAATGAAATATGCCAGTAATAATTAACCAGGTAAAGCAGTATCCTAGGAAGAAGTAGCCTATTTGAAGCCATTATTTGAAGTCCTTAAGATAGGAAGGAGCATGGCTCATTTACAGAAATGAAAGATGGCCAGGGCAGAGAGGGAGAGGGAGAATGGCACAGCATGCCAAAAGCCATATCATAGGAACCTCACAGGCCACCTTGAAGATTTTAGCCTTTGTGCTAAAGACAAGGAAAGTCACCGAAGAGTTTCAAGTAAGCAATGACACAATCAGATTTGCATTTTAGAAGCATCACTCTATATACTAGTTAAAATATGAAAAAATTAGTGATGAGAGGCAAAAGTAGAAGATGCAGTTGCAAATGAAGAGGCAGTTGCACTGACTCAGGAGACAGGTCACTGTAGCTTGGATGATAGTAGTGGAGATGGAAAACAGTGAAGAAATTTGAGAGATAATGAAGCATGGAATCGTGGGATTTTCAGACTTGTTGGCTATATGGAGAGAAACAGGATTATATGACTTTCAGATCTCCTGCTTAAACAACTGGAGGGCTATTTGTAGCATTCATTGAGAGAAGGTCCACAGAGAATATCAGTTTGGGGGAGAAGAATTCTGTTTTAAATATGGTGACTTTCTAATATACAAGGAGAGATGTTAAATATGCTAGTTTGGGATTCCAGAGATTTTGCGTTGGAGACATGAATCTGAGAATGAGGATTCTAGACTTTGAGGTTATAAAAGAAACCAAATACAAACTAACTGTGTAAGTACATGTATGTATGTATGTATCCTAACTATTCTGTCTATCTATCTGCCTGCCTGCCTAAGTATCTATCTATCTGTCTGAATTCTGTTGCCTTACATTACTGAGAAATCCACTCATAGAGTTGGCTTCACATTATCACAATAACCTAGGGCTCAAAATATTTTATTAACTCCTTTAATTTAGAAGTTGGGAGGGAAGTTGTATTAAATTGGTTTGAAAACTATGTGGGGAAGTTGTATTAAATTGGTTTGAAAACTATGTGGAAGGTAAGTCGAACAAGTGACATTATGCTGAGGAACAACTCTGTTGATGCCACTTGACTTCACCATACTTGATTTGTATTAATTAAATTCAGTAAGACACAAGCTCGACCACAGGCTGGACAAACGCATTTTAAGTAAGGCAGTTTTCTGCTTTTGAGTTCTTAAACGTGGAACTCACTCCCTCAGCCCTATGTTTCATGGCACCTTCCTTACTCTACACTTTTTATTCATCCATTTAATAAGAAACAAAACCCCCAAAGTCCTGAGAATTGCTACAGTTTCAATGATTAAACCACTGATTTACTTACACAAACCAAGCCTATTACCTTTCTCCTGGCTTCTCCAGATGCTGTGCTGGTGTTCTATGAACAGTCTCAGCATTAAACCAAAATTTCACACCTTCTTGATCTTTCATCATGTTTACATCTCACTTCTGTCACATCACCCTCATTTTCCTTCTTGAGCCTTCCTGATGTTCTGAAAAGCACTCAGAAAGAAGTGTATAAGAAATATGGTGAAGGAGGAATGATGATATGGGTCCACTCCATCAGGAGTACCTCATGATATAAATGCCCCACTTGACTCTTAGGAGGTCCTTGAAGAGGCTACTTCTTTTTCAAAATAATTAATTAATTAATTTTTATTTTTTTGGCTGTGTCAGGTCTTAGTTGCGGCAGGTGGGATCTTCGTTGAGGCATGCAGGATCTTTTGCTGTGGCATGAGGGCTCTTCGTTGCAGCGCGCGGGCTTCTCTCTAGTTGTGGCGCTCGGGCTCCAGAGCACGTGGGCTCTGTAGTTGTGGCGCGTGGGCTCCAGAGCACGTGGCCTTTGTAGTTTGCGGCCCGAGGGCTCTCTAGTTGAGGTGCCCAGGCTCAGTAGTTGTGGCACGTGGGCTTAGTTGCCCCGTGACATGTGGGATCTCAGTTCCCCGACCAGGGATCGAACCTGCATCCCCTGTATTGGAAGGTGGATTCTTTACCACTGGACCACCAGGGAAGTCCCTAAGAGGCTATTTCTTTACACATAAGATTTTTTTTTCTAATCTATAGCTGGATTGAGAGACCCCTTTAATGAAGAGGCCTACATCACTTAACAAAAGGAAGAGAGTTTGTTGGAACAAAGTTGGAAATTGGAAATTCATCATGGTGTCAAATACTATGTGAAAAAGGTAGTTGAGAATTATAGATGAGATTACAACTAGAATTTTGCAAGATTCTGTGGCTTTTGTAAGACATCCTCACGACTAATTCTAAGTCTCATATTCAGTGTCCTTCATTGCATCTTAGACCCTCCTCTTCAGGATGCTTGAGTGGACTTGCTCTCAGAATCCTTGTCAGCATTTCAGTTTTTCTCTTTGTATCCCCTTCTTTCCTGGATCTTCAAATTTGCAGAGGTTTCAACATCTTAAAAAATATGACCGTCTTGATTTGCTCCTGTCCCTGCCCGTTACATCATATTTATTCCTTTTTATTCACTTTCAAACATCCATTATGAAGCACAATTTATACTTCCACTTTTTCACCCATTCCTTACTTTTTAAAAGTCATCTTCCTTTCTACTCTTCCTCCAAAAACTGCTTTGTCAAAGTACATAAATATTGACTTTTTTCTTTGCAATTTTTGTCCTTTTTCCCTTTGACTCTCTGGAGCCCTTTCTACTTGAAACTCGTTCCTCTCTTTCGTTTCACGATCCAGTGCTACTTGACCTGGAGTTACTTTTCTACTCCTTTTCTTCCTTTACATTTCTGGATTATATTTCCCCTCTTGTCCACACACTCTAGAAGTTGAGCATCTCTCTTCTTGTTAATCATATCACATGTTCTTTCTCTTGAGAAGTCTTACCATTCTCATGATAATTGCTTGTCCTACTTATTGAATTATCCAAATTGTAGCCACCAACTCCCTGTCACATATTTACCCATGAAAAATCTAGTGTTCACATAGAACAAGATTACCAATATTTTTAGTGCAATTTAAAATTTATGGCTACTGTATGATTTAAATCCAATAAACTGATTTTAAGTAAACTAGGAGTCAGGCGCAGAATAGGTAACTTATTTCCCTGTGTATCGGTACACGTCTACGGGGCTACTGGCAAGTTGGCTGAAGTAAAGAGGCAAGCCTGAAAGATGCAAGCAGCATCATACAACTTTCTTGTGAATATAATATAGAAATTTAGCAACAATCTTTCCTTGGAGAATAATTATTTTAATAAAAATACTGAGCTTACAACTCAAATCAGTAAAAAGTAAACACTGATTATAATCAGGTATGGTGTGTTGCAATAATATATAGGACTGTGGACTGCCTCTCTATTTAGCTCTATGGAAACTACCACCATAATATCTATCAGTTATTCAGACACTAAAAAGAAACGTTTGTGTACCATCTCTTTTTTCTCTTTAAATCCTACTTATTCTTCAAGGACACGTTCTGGTATTAATTACTTCCTGACACTTCATCCAGTCCTCCCTTCTGTCTCAATAATGAATCAGTTTTTCATACAACTGCTTGTGACGCTTCGTTTGTATGCCTATTAATGCAGTTACTTCTAATTAGAGTTGGACAGGGTATAGTCAGGTGTTGACTTGTGTATACTATCACTAAGTTTGATCTCCATGAATTAAAGGAGGCTTCCTTCCTTCAATCTTTCCTTTTTTCTCTCCTTCTCTCCTTCCTTGCTCCCTTTCTCCCTCCCTTCAGTCTTCTTTCTTTCTTCGTATTTTCCCCATGTCTGGTTCATTGTAGCCACTCAATAGCTTTCTGGCGTTTAAACTGAATAGTCTTATTAATCGGCTGACATATTAGGCAACCATTGGTGTCACGCATTTTCAATGATGTCAGTTTCATTACTAACTTCAGTAGTTAATTTCTCAACTCTGAAACAAAAGCAAAATACTTCTCTCCCAACTCAGGTAAACGTTATGTTATTCATAAAGTTTTAGTCCAATTTTCAAGGTTTTTTTCCTCCGAACAGTTTCTGACAATGAGTCATAGCAACGATGCCACCACAGGTGGGTCTCAGGGGATCATTGTTGCCACAAGGCAGTGCATTAATTTCACACTGTGGTTTATTAATGGTATTGGCAATACCCTCATGAGGTATGAGTGTTTGTGAATCCCTGATGTTTCCTGATTACTCGACTTGCACTCTAGTCCTTCACCAAGAAGTCCTTCCCACTAAGTTGTCAACAGGAAAAACAGTGACTAATGGCAGATCATGTAGCTATGCACACAATCCTCTTATATTACCTAAGCATTGTATATTGTGCCTGTTGATTTTATTTATTTACTTATTTATTTTTCTTCTGCTAGACTAAAACATGTTAATGATTTCCTAGTTATAATGTGATAAGCTATGCATGGAATTATCAGAATGGAGTCTGTCAGTTGGCATTGTCCTCAAATTCTTGAATACCCACTCAAAATATCTTCATAAGTTTTATTATTTGTAAATTAGTTTTCCGTATAAATTAATTTATGATTGGTAGTTTAAAAAGAAGTTTTTGTGCTCTCATGCAAGATTCAGTTAACTACTTTGGATAAATGAAAACCGATTACATAGGAAAAAATCATTCAACAGCTAAAAAAATATTTAATGAGCCCTATTATGTGCCAAGCACTGACCTAGGCACTGGCAAATCAGGGGAGTAAAGGGATAAGAAGGGTGGCTTCTCTTATGAAGTGCATTAAAGGGGGACTGGCAGAAAAAACAAATACAGACACACACGTATATAATAACTTTAGATAGCAATATTTGCTCTAATAAGAGTAAAGTGCAGTGGATTAAATAATATCGTGGAGGGGATAGTGGTATTTCCGTTAGAGTGATCAGGAAAGAGTGTTCTGAGTTTATGATATTTGAACTCAGACCTGACTAATGAAAAGGGAGCAGTCACACAGAAGTCTGGGAAAAGAATACTCTGGGCAGAGAAAATGCAAGGGCTCTGATGCAGAAATAAGCATTCTTTTCTAAGAATAGAATGAAGAACAATGTAGCTGAAGCATAATGAACAAAGGGAGAGTGAGTTAGAGATTCCTCTGAAGATGCAGCCAGGGATCCCATCCCATTGAACCTGTAGGCCATTTTTATTCTAAATGTGATGTGAAACCTTTTGGATGTTTTAAGCAGAGGAGTTACGTGTCTGATTTATGTTTAAGGACTATTCCAGATACTCTGTGGAGACTGTACTACAGGGAATCAAGAATGTAATTAGAGAGTTCATTTGGGAACCTTAATATAGTAGTCCAGGTAAGGAATGATGAAGACTTGGAACTGAGAGGTACAAATGTTGGTGATACCAATTATTGCACTGGATATATACTTTGAAGCTTAAACACAGTACAATTTGTTGTTGGATTGAATATGAGGAGTGATAAATAGAGAGGAGTAAAGGGGGAGCCCAAAGGTTTTGGCTTGAACAATGCATGGTAGAAACAGAATTAAAGTGGAGATGTCTGGGGGTGGAGCAAGGCTTAGAGGCACAGATCAGGTTACCTATATTAATATGCTAAATATAAAATGCCTATTAGACATTCAAGTTAAGTTGTTGAGAAGGCAGCTGAATAGGCGAGTCTGGAGCTCAAAGGGAGAGTTCCAGCCTGGAGATGATAAGTTTCAGAATCAGCAGCAAGAGAGATGGCCTTCAAACCCATAGGAAAAATGAGAATATGAAGCAAAGAGCATAGGACGGCTGTGCTCTGCTTTTCACAAAGCCTCCCTCCTTCTTCCTTCCTCCCCTCCTTCTCCCCACCCTCCCAGACCCGTACACCCTCCTCCCTGATTGCTCAGCTGGAAGTGGTCCTTCTCCAGACTCCCTTCAAATTCCCATCTCAGGGCACTCTCACAGCACTGACTAGATTTTGCTTTCTATTACAGTTATGTTTTATCTTTATCTCCTTTACGAGACCCTCAGGCAAGAGTCTCACCTGGAAGCTTCTGGACTTTCTGATCAGTTTGCCTGGAAATGTTATTTCCTTTCCCAAGCCCTGCTCTTCCCCCAGCATTTTATCTAGCCTACACGTGTTCATTGGGCAGGGCCTTTCCTCCCCCAAACCTTCCCTAGCCTCCCAATCTAAATGAGGCTCTGATGTAACTCCAGACTTAGGTTCTCCCAGGAAACGAAAGCCAAATCAGATGTCCATCATTAAAAAATATGTATTTCACACCTATCTACACATGATGGTGGAAAATGAATTATACATACTTTGCATCTAAATGTATTTCTATATAGTTTCACTAGGAAAAATGGGAATTTTCAATTCAATATGTATATCTATATGGTGCTTTAAATTTAGAAAAGTCCCTTCACCAACATTATTTAATTAACTCATTAGAGTTCTCATGCTAATTAACCATTAGTATTATTATACTACTACGTATGAGAAAAGTAAACGTTAGGAGCCTTTAAAAATTCTATCTAGGGCTTCCCTGGTGGCGCAGTGGTTGACAGTCCGCCTGCCGATGCAGGGGACACGGGTTCGTGCCCCGGTCCGGGAAGATCCCACATGCCGCGGAGCGGCTGGGCCCGTGAGCCATGGCCGCTGAGCCTGCGCGTCCGGAGCCTGTGCTCCGCAACGGGAGAGGCCACAGCAGTGAGAGGCCCGCGTACCGCAAAAAAAAAAAAAATTCTATCTAAATTGCAAGATAGTGACAGTACTGAGAGTCAGATCCATAAGTCCCTGTGATTGCAATCTTCCTTCCACTCTAACAGCTTATTCAGGAGCCCCAAATGTTTCATTTTAGCCTTGACTTAATTTTTAATCTTCCTTTCACTAGGTGTATTTACATACACACATTCACAGGCATTTGTATATACGTACTCATTTACATTAAGTGGTCAAACAGGCTGGACCATCTGGAAAAGTGTTGGATGAGAAGTGAGAAGGGCAGTATGACAGGTATGATTACAGACCTGTAAAGTGAAGTGCTATAAAGATCTACCTTCAATACTGGACTCAAATACTAAAGACTTGAACTCTGAGGATCAGATCCCTGGGTAATTAAATAAATGTCCCAAAGGCACTAAATAGTGGATAAAATAAAGTTTACATCTTAGCACCTCATTGTTACATAATCTCTTTTAATTTTCCTTAATTGTATTTAATTTTAAATCATTGTATTCCCAGTAGCTATAATTAAGGTGCAAGTGGACAACAAACAAGGCATTTTCTGATGCTCAGACTACAGGAGGCCCAGAAAAGAACTAACTCAGAACTATATTCTCCAAATTTCAGTACGGACCTCAAGAGCATTCATAAAATACTGACCAAGAGTGGGATGTCTTATATTTTAACAAAGTTTATTTTATTTCATAATGAAATATTGCCTAGTGAAAGTCCATTTTTAAGGCACACAGAAATATCCACTTAGAAAACTTTTCAATTATCCTGAGACTATTCTTTGTTACATAGACAAATTCTAAAGGAAAAAACGATTACCCAAATATTTTATTCACTTGTCCCAAAGATATCAAAGAGGGACACAATCTCTCTAATTTATCTGCTCACCAAGTAAGGGAATTATATTAATTATAATACATACTCATAGATGCGTAGTAGAAAAAGAATTGACTTTGAATCAGACAGAGCTGAGTTTGATTCCAGCCGCCTCCTCAACTTTTTAGAAGATTAGATCTTGAGCAGTTAGTTAACTTCCCTGAAACTCACTTTCATCATTTGCAAAATGTGAGACAAAAGCACCACCTCTACACAGTTATTGTTATAATTAGTGTTAAAATACAAAAAGCACCATACAAAACAGACACTACATGAAAGGGTCATTGTGTAGATAGGATAAAAATTCATACCATAATGTTCACAGTATCTAGAACAGTACCTGGCCCCTAATAGGCACTCGGGAAATATTTGTTGAATGAATGAATACTAGAAACTGCTCACTGCCATACTGAAAAGACAACCCAGTGTTTCGACAGTTCTCCACGTGTAAAAACAGAACATTCATCCTTATTTCATTCAACAAATATGTATCAAATGCCTGCTCTGTATTAGGCATTGTGTTAGGCTCTGGGTATAGTGAATACGTGCAACTTTCAGACAAGTTAGTAAAACAGATCCCTGAATAGGCAATTTCCACACACTGTGATGAGTTCAGTAGCACAAAGAATAATATGAACTTATAGGAAGCAGCCAGCCTAGTTTTGAGGAGTTCGTTAAGACTTCTCAGAGAATGACTGAGATGCATGAGCCTATACAAAAACAGTGGAAGAACTGGGGTGATGAAAGCATATTATAGGTGGAGGGAACAATGTAAACACTAGAGAAAGCCTGCTCATTATGGGTCTGTATGGCTACAGTGAGGAAATTGTACACTGCAGATATACTTGCTGAGTTTCCTCAGTTTTTATCCCGCTAACCTCTCTGGATCCCTCAGGCACTACTATTCTCACTTGCATCTGGACTGAGCTTTAGCAGATCACTTTCCGATCCCCAGCTCTGTTTGTCTTCTACCTGCTCAGCTTTGAGTTTGTGTCTATTCCTGCTGGTGTCTGACATCAGTTCATGACCCTTCTCTGGCTTCCTTCCTGTGCACTGCTCTTGGCATGAAGACAGCGGCTCGGCTGTGGAGCCTGGTGATATACTTGATCACCAGACACCATCCAAGACGAAGCTGGGGAGGTAAAAGTGGTCCTGATGTCCTTAATCTAGGAGCCTTTTTGTTTTTTTATTAATTGAGGAGATATGTTTGAAGTTCCTTCTTTATGCCAGACACCGTCATAGATGCTGGGGAATCAGAACAACCTGTCCTTCAGGAGCTCGTTATCCAGCTGGGTAAATGACATGAAAACAAATGGATAGCACAGCAAGAGAGGCGCTGATGAAAATCTATGTAAAGGTCTAGTAACACAGAGATGATTCTTATCTAGCAGTCAGTTTACTAATGCAGATAAATAAGAGTCCTTTGAGTAAATGTAACACAAATGCATGTATCAGGCATCACACTATTGTTATTTTCTGTTTATTTATGGCTAAATCAACCCTCTTATATTACAGAAATAATTTTAGAATATAAGCAGTTTTCTTGACCCTGAATTTCAGATAAATGATTCAGAATATTTTATTCTAACTTAATAGCTTACATTTTTATTTCTTTGAACAGAACTCAGTCTTTTTCTGGGGGGGGCGGGGAGAAGAGAAACTCCATCATTGTGGGAAAGCATATTATAAACCTTGAACAAGGAAACTGACATAATGAAATAGATTCATTCATTAAAATAGGATATTGTATGCAATTCGCCAATGACGGCTTTATTCATATTGATTTATCTTTTTAAAAAGATGAATTCTGGGGTTTCCCTGGTGGCGCAGTGGTTGAGAGTCCGCCTGCCGATGCAGAGGACACGGGTTCGTGCCCCGGTCCAGGAAGATCCCACATGCCGCGGAGCGGCTGGGCCCTTGAGCCATGGCCGCTGAGCCTGCGAGTCCGGAGCCTGTGCTCCGCAACGGGAGAGGCCACAACAGTGAGAGGCCCGCGTACCGCAAAAAACAAACAAACCCACAAAAAGATGAATTCTGGAATGAATCCCAATTTCTGTAAAAGAAATAGTTCCTAATTCACATGACTTGTCACCATTTGGCATTGGTAGACGAATAACTAAATTCCTATTTTGTATTCGATGCCACACAAGGTGCTGATGGAACTAAAATGGATGGCATGGTCCCTGTCCTCAAGGAGCTGTCAGTCTAGTCACAGAGATACAAGTTGTTCTCTGGTGTGGTATGGTAAAGGGCTCTTCTAAATCATGCTGGGGCTGAGAATGAGAGGAGTCATAGAAGGTTTTCTGGGCCAGAGGACTAATCTGAATTGAGCCTTGAAAGCAAATTCTACAGTCACTGAACCCACATTCAGTTTTGATCTCACATCTTTATTCATCTCTTTGTTCAGTGGTTTGGGTCAGCTTTATAGATGGAACTTGCGTATGTGGAGTTTGGAAGAGAACCATTTTTTTCATTGGGGTATGGTTGCTTTACAACGTTGTGTTAGTTTCCGCTGCACAACGCAGTGAATCAGCCATGTGTATACATATATCCCCTCCTTCTTGGGCCTCCTTCCTCCCTCCCCATCCCACCCACCTAGGTCACCACAGAGCACTGAGCTGAGCTCCTTGTGCTATACAGCAGGTTCCCACTAGTTATCTGTTTCACACATGGTAGTGTGTATATGTAAATCCCAATCTCCCAGTTCATCCCACCTCCCTCCCCCACCCCACGCCGTGTCCACAATCCGTTCTCTACGTCTGCGTCTCTATTCCTGCTGTGCAGATAGTTTCATCTGTACAATTTTTCTCAATTCCACATATATGCATTAATATACAATGTTTTTTTTCTCTTTCTGACTTAGTTCACTCTGTATGACAGACTCTAGGTCCGTCCACGTCTCTACAAATGACCCAGTTTTGTTCCTTTTTATGGCTGAGTAATATTCCATTGTCTGTGTGTGTGTGTGTGTGTGTGTGTGTGTGTACCACATCTTCTTTATCCATTCATCTGTCGATGGACATTTAGGTTGCTTCCGTGTCCTGGCTATTGTAAACAGTGCAACAATGAACATTGGGGTGCATGTGTCTTCTTGAATTATGGTTTTCTCAGGGTATATGCCCAGTAGTGGGATTGCTGGGTATATGGTAGCTCTATTTTTAGTTTTTTAAGGAACCTCCATACTGTTCTCCATAGTGGCTGTATCAATTTACATTCCCACGAACAATGGAAGAGCGTTCCTTTTCTCCACACCCTCTCCAGCATTTATTGTTTGTAGATTTTTGGATGATGGCCATTGTGACCAGTGTGAGGTGATACCTCATTGTAGTTTTGATCTGCATTTCTCTAATAATTAGTGATGTTGAGCATCATTTCATGTGCCTCTTGGCCATCTGTATATCTTCTTTGGAGAAATGTCTATTGAGGTCTTCTGCCCATATTTTGATTGGGTTTTTTGTTTTTTTTGATGTTGAGCTGCATGAGCTGTTTGTAGATTTTGGAGATTAATCCTCTGTCAGTTGCTTTGTTTGCAAATATTTTCTCCCATTCTGAGGGTTGTCTTTTCGTCTCGCTTATGGTTTTCTTTGCTGTGCTTTGCTGTTTAAAACCAGCATATGGACAAGTTTACCTAACCTGATGTGTGAAGGTTGTGGAAAGCAAAGAGGCCCCTGCCCTTTTGGTTCTTCTTTAAATAAGTTGCCACAAACACTTGAAGAGAGGGCTACAACTGCAGTGCAGTTCTGCAAATTGCATACGGTGATAGGATGCGACTGGAGAGGGATAAGGAGAGCGGCGAAAAAGTGGTGTAGGAGAGGATATTGTATCTCTGATAAAATCAAATAGGGGCTTGAGTCAAATACTTCTTCTACTATAACCATAGTTTAATTTTTTTCTCTATTAGCAGAGAAAGGATCACATTTAACATATTTTACTTATTGTCCTTATCAATGTAGTCATTTTTCTATATTCCTGTGAATAATGTGTAGATCTGTCATAATTCTGGTGTTTGGTTTTTCTAAAGAATAATAGTTACTTTGCTCAGCCATGTAGGAAGACCCAAGAGTGACCTGCTTATTATACTTTTAAAAGTAAGAAGCATTATGTATGCAGTCAAAGCAATTAGAAATATGGTTGCCCGTAGAATAGATCCCACCTACATCCATCTGCTAGTCACCACTGTCTCTATATAGATGGCTATTTTATACTTCCTGACCACGCTCCTCAGCTGCTGTCTACTATGTCTGTCCACTGCAACTTGGCTATTTCACAGACACTGCAATCTCAACACCTGGACTTACCATTTGTTTTCCCAAACTTACTTGTCATCTTGTGTTTCGTAATACTGTTCACAGATGCTACCACCCACCAAGGTATTTAAGCCAGAATTTTAGGAGTTATTCACAGTTCCCACCTCCTCTTCTATTGTCTTTCCTATGACCTTTCCTATGAACTTCCAATAAAATAGGCATTTACTCAGAACCAAGTCCTGTCATTCTATCATAAATGTCCCTCAGACAAGGCTCTTCTCCATCCTGTTGATTCCGATTAGACAGGAATACTACCACACCCTACGATCTAGTCACATGGTTCTACAATGAAATTTTTATGATATAATTGATGACATCATCCTCCTGCTTAAGGCAGCTCCCTAGGAGCAGCAGGACAAAGTCTAAATTACTGGCTTAACGTGTCCTATGCTGCTCTTCCTAATCTGGCCCCATCTCTTACTCAGTCCTTATCTGCTCTAGCTCTTCTCAGAGGAATAATCTGCTCTGGAAACACTGGAATCTCTGCACCATTTTCTCTTGTCTCTGGAAAACTCCTGTGAAAACCCTCAGTGTTAGCTCAAACCTGATCTCCTTTAGGAAATTTTCCTAGACCCCAGGCAGGTTAGAGACTCTCTTTCATCCTCCTTTAGCACCTTTATCTCATAGCCAGTGTGCTCTAATACTTCTTTTTCCCATCTGTCCTTCCCTAAGGGCTCCTTAAGGGCAGGAGTGATGATTTGTTTTTCTCTGTCTTTAGCACCTCCTATTGGGTTTTGCATAGTACAAGTGCCCAGTAAGGGCTCTTTGTGTTAGGGCATGGACACATGAATGGATGAATGAGTGAGCAAATGAATGACCTAGATTATGATTAGTTGCAGAACGAACTTCAAGTAAAAAATAATGCTGAATGAACAGAATCCAACCTTCACACAAGGCCCTCATGACATTCTAAAGGCCCCGTTACTGATGTTCTCTGTGACCTCTAATGAGTCACTTAGTCTCTCATCTGTAAACCTTAATTAGTGCTTAAGCAGTAAGTGCAAGCCCTTAAAATGCTAGGTGTTCAATTCATTGCTTTAGAAACACTGTTACGCTCATATTCATTTGGAATAAAACTACAAGATAGGCAACTATACTCCATTTTCAATTAAAAATGCTAGGTTCCCTGTTGCCTGAAATAGACATAATGGCAGCTGGTTCCCAGCTATGCCTGAAGATGCCTCAGCTTCAAACATGGGAATGTTACCACTTCTGAGACACAAAGTCCCTTCTCTTAACTCCAGGGCACAGGATGAGTAATCAGAGTGAATGGGAGAAAGAGGCAAACAGGCAGTTCTCCTAATGGAAACAGTCCAGCAGGATGGCAGTTTTACAGTTTCTTTACTGGACCTGAATCACTGCAATGAGTGGTCCAATGCAGAGGAGAGAAAAGGGAGTTTGTATTTCTCACCGTTTTTAACCAACTAGGGAATTAAGGAAAGTGCACATTTTTAAAAACAGTTTAAAGCTACATACAAAGATGACATGGCATTAAAAGCAATTCAATCCAAGCCAATTCAACAAACCTCTTTTTGAGGTCCTACTATCTATATAGAACACTACATTCAGTGCTGTGGAAGGAACATCGATGAATGGATGGGAAATAGGTCCAAGCCTCTGCACTTTCACATAAGCAGTAGTAGAATGTGTCACTAATAGAAATGAGCTTGTTGTAATGGCTCTATGGAAATACAAAGTATTGTGGGAAGAGAAAGGGAAAGGTGATTTCTGATTTGGGGTTTGGGAAAAGCTTTGCAGAGAGTATAGAATCTAGTTGGGAGACTAGTCTAGTGAAGAGCCAGGTGGGGTTGGTGAAACTGTTCCCTGGAATTAGGCAGACTTATCTGCCTACCATGGTAGTGCTGGACTGGGCACACCTCTCCACATGGACAGGGTGCCAGGTAAGATTTAGGAACCCAGGACAGCCCTTGCCCTAAAAAAAAAGATCACTCCCTATGAAGGAAGGTAAAGAGGAGCTGATCCTAGTTATTCTTCCCAAACTTAACCAATCAGAGAAGTCACCCTACCTCCTCAGAGAGAAGCCCAGAGCCACACTAATTAAGCTCCCTCTGAGGAAGAAAATCGTAGGAGTAGGGAAGAAACATTCCCAACATATGATAGGATCTGAGTGATGAAAGACTGGGGAGGGGAACAGCCGAACGTGAACTTTGTAAGCAAGCTCTGAGCAGGCGGAATAATGTAATGACTGATCCTAATTTTTTTCTTGATGTAAACAAGTCACCTACATTCTCTGACCCTTGGTTTCCTCATCTTCGAGTTGGAGATAATAGTACCCATTTCACTGAACTCAATAAATAGTAGCTGTGATTATGTCAACTGCCACAGTGACTGGACTCTGGGGTTATGTTAAGTAACTGGACAACTTTCTCCACAAAGTGACTTTGGGATTTTGAGTTTTATTACATATCTGTTTCTTCCTAATTTATCAGCTTGGTGAGATCAATTTCCCATGTATTGGGTTTTCTCGAAGTGAACTGGACCCATTAAACACATTTAATCCACCATATTTCTGTAGCGTATAGGAAGACTCTGGTTTGAATTTGTGGAGCAGGAGAGAAGAACACCACAAGCACAGCAGGTATGATGAATAGCACCAAAAAAGTGTCGAGGTCAGAGCAAGGATGTGACACAGTTGAGGTGAAGTGGTGTGCATGTAAATGAAGACTGCCAAGGGGCATGAGGGTGGAAAGAACACTGGGCAAAATTTCATTTTCAGTTCCACCCTTCTCAGACCTTCTAACTTTTTCGATGGGACCAGGCTAATGAGCCTGAACAAGCTTTAAACCAAACCAGCAAAGGGGATCTGCAATGCGTCAGGGCCCTAAATGCCTGTAAATGCATGATTGAACGTTCAGAAGACCATTATGACCACACAGCTGAAGGTTAGTCGGGAGTACACTTTCTTGGTCTTTTAGAAAGCAATGTTATGAGTATTTTTATTTTATTATATAAATATAAATGTTTATAGCTAAAGAATCATCTTAGGCTATTGATTACCTGTGACTATTAGGGGAAGATGAACTATTTCTCTGGTATATGAATATGTTAAAATGCCAAAGGGCATCTGTCACACAGATTATTTTTAGAAGACTAAGTGACAAACTGAGATCTTCAAATGGAAATGATTTTACGCTTCCCGATGAAGTACCTGCTCTTAAATGAGCTCTGAACTTAACCATGTAAAACCTCGGCTTTGTGTCAGTTTAATGGCTGAGTTCACAGAGATAAGTTATGTGTCTGGATCAATGGCTATAGAATAATCGGGAGGGATTATTTGTAGCTATCGAGGTGTGACATCTGATAAGGAGAAAGAAGATAACAGAGAGTTTGCATGCCTCTTAATTTCCATCAAATATAGTTTTAGAAGGAGGCTGAAGGGACTTGTCTGACTGCAACTTAACAGCCTTTAGAAATGATTATGTAATGTGTAGGAATGAGTTTATCTTTTAAAAATGTACAGTTCTTAGTTCCAAAGATGTACTTCCATTACTTCTAGAGTGCAGATGTCCCACTTGCTTTCTAAGACAAAATACTGAGATTCACTAAGAAGAAACTTTTCAAACAAGAGATTATTTTGACTTTGTGTGATCATGTTGCTACTTTGAAAGGCCCCAGGTCAGTATTTTTAGGAAATAACGGGGACTTCTTTTTTGAGCAATTCTAGATCCCAAGTAATTCTACCTTTCCCATTCCCAAAGAAGCATTGATAGGATTCTAACGTAGTGACTTAGACTAACTACACTTGCTTTTAATATTTGAATGTTTCCTGGTGGGGTTTCTCTGTGTCCTTCAATTACAGTGGTCCTAAAGGAATATTTGTACTTTATTACAAATATCAAGGAATCAACACATATTTTTGGTAGTTGTGTTACAGTAATGGTTAAGAATGACAGGTGATTTGGATATTAAACTACCCATCATTATTTCCCCTTAGGGGGGATGTGTGATTTAGGTGAACTGGTCATTTAGAAGACCATGCTTGGGCAGTCCAAGTCAGACACACCTGGATTGATTGTGGCATTTGATATTTGATAATGGAGTCCCACTGGGAGAATTAGGTAACATTCCTAAGCTTCAGTTTTTTCCTCGGTACAGTGGGTTTTATAATGGTACCTACCTCATAGAATGGTTGTGAGGAGTGAATGGGATAATGTATGGCACAGTATTTGCCATGCAGTGAGCCCTCAATATGTATTTGGAGTTAATACCTTTGAAGGAGAGAAGTAGAAGAAATCTTTGAACTTCATCAAACGTATCCCTGAACTCCAGAGAAGGTTATGGTTAAATTTCACATTAGATGATTGTGTAATTTTAAAAGGTTTTCTGGACAAGGTGATAGTGTACCTTGGGTGTGATTTTCCTTTAAAATGTTTTTCCTTCCAAGCCTGCCAGCTGCAATTTAAGCCCTTATTTTTTTTTCCCATTATTTCCAGATTGGCACAGGAGCTGATTTAGCATATAATTTGTGTCTCGTGTGTATTCAGTATGTAGTGTATATAACTGTTATATATAGTATGTTTATAAAATGCTCATCATGGAATCAGATCCTAAGTCAGCAATTCTCTTTCACATGCAGCTGCATCCAAATGAGTCTTTCCCTGGGGAAGGAAATATTTTATTTTCCCTCCAAGGCCACAAGAAGCCAGGCAAATGAAGAGGAGCTGACAGAAGGCAGTTTTTATCTCAGGGAGAGCTGCTTTTTCCTGACAGTGGTGCTGGAGTGACCCTTGTGTTTGGTTCTGTCATTAAGGATCGATGTACTTGTGTATGGGTTCCCAGAGAAGCATTTATGCTTTGTGGTTCCCTGTGAGGATTAGAATAGCACTTTGAAAGTGCCCATTCAATACTCATTTGTTAAGCAATAGTAAAATACAATAAATGGATAACTGTAGCAGCCCAGCCGTGCAAAGCCAATGTTCCCTATCTTTCAACTTTGGGTGGTGCAGTGTACAAGTGACACAACAGGGCACATGTTACAGAGTAAAGATTTAGTAGAGTATTTTTGGCCTCAGATTCATGGACTGCATAAATGGCACGTGAAGTTATTTTACTTTATTTCATTTTTTAAATTAAGTAATTAATTTTTTTGGCTGCGTTGGGTCTTTGTTGCTGCGCGTGGGCTTTCTCTAGTTGCGGCGAACGGGGGCTGCTCTTCATTGTGGTGCGTGGGCTTCTCATTGCGGTGGCCTCTCTTGTTGCGGAGCCTGGGCTCTAGGAGCGCAGGCTTCAGTAGTTGCGGCACGCAGCCTCAGTAGGTGTGGCACACGGGCTTCGTTGCTCCGCGGCACGTGGGATCTTCCCAGACCAGGGATTGAACCTGTGTCCCCTGCATTGGCAGGCAGATTCTTAACCACCGTGCCACCAGGGAAGTCCCATGCCACGTGAATTTAAATCTACATGGATGAAGCTGACCACAACATAAGTGCAAAATTGTGAGTCAATGGGAGAGTGCTTTTGTCTGGACAGAGGTTTCATAACTTTCATCAATTTCTTATAGAATCCACAATTCAAAAATTAAGGACCATATTCAAGACTAAGGTGCTAAATTCATAGAATTCTCTTTGCATGCAAGTCAACTCATTAAATATTTAATCACATTTTGCCTGAAAATGTTTATATGTGTATACCTTGGCACCATTTCCAGTCAGTTATGATAACCAAAAACCTAGAAAGTCATTCTAGACATCATCTCTCCCATATGTAATCTAGCATCAAGTGCCGTCGAGTTTACTGATTAAATACTTTTCAAACCCATTCACTTTTCTCCAGCTCTACCAGCTGAGCCTTGTCTATGCTACCATCATCTTTCATCAGAACAGCCGCAATAGCCCCATAACTCTCTGTCATCATCCAGTCTTGTCCTCTGCCAATCCATTCTCCACAGGGCAGTTAGGGGACCTTTTAAACATGCAAATCTGATTACATCCTTCCCTGATAAAGATGATTTAGTAATAAGTTCTCTCAGGGAAAGACGAAAGTCCTGAACATGGCCATGTATGGCGTGGCCCTTGCTTACCCCTGCAGTCCTGCTATGCTGCACACTCCAGCCAGAATAACCTTCTTTTAATCCTTCATCTGTGCCATGTCCTATTTTGCCAAAGGGCCTCAGCACATATTGTTCCCTCTGCCTTGAATTCTCCTTTTTATTTTGTTCATCCAGTCAATTTTATTAATGCTTCATTTCTACATGCAGTAGACATTACCTTAGCAAAATCTTCCATGACCTCCATGAATAGGTCCATTCCACTATACACACATTCATGGAACCACACTTCTCTATTTCAGAGCACTTATCACAACTGTAAGTTTTTATTTACTTTGTGATTTTTTGATAAATGTGAATCCTTCCAATTAGACTCTAGGCTTCATGAAAGCAAGTACTCTTTATTGTTGAATTTCCATGGCTGGGCATTCTGCCTGGTACAGAGGAGGCATCAATAAGTATTTGCTGAGTGAATGAATGGGTGGTCTCTTCTGTTGAACTGTAAGGTTTTTAGAAGTAGAAATTATAGGTATGTAGTGGATTGAACAAACTGAAAGATTTCCAACCATCTTCCCTAAGATCAAATGCCCTCTCCATTCACTTTCTAGCTATGTGGTCCTGGGTCCCTCTGAGTCTCTGTGTTCTAGAAGTAGTTACAACCTATGAGTAGGAACTATTGTTATTTCAAGTTTACAGACACACAAAACTGAGGCTTAGTAACAACAAACAGATAAACCATTCCTCCTATGTGTTAGTATCCTATTCTTACAAATGAAAGAGTTGGATTAGTTACTCTCTAAGGATCATTCTTGGTTATGTTGTCTAAAAGCTTTTGGGATGAAAGCTTTTGTAGCTTGAGATAGTCTGTTATCTACATTCAGTAGGTCATTTGGGATAGAGACTTAAACCTGTAGACAGAAACAGAAGAATAGAAGCTCTGGATCTCAGCACCACTTATTGAAGAGGCTGTCTTTTCTCCACTGTATATTCTTGCCTCCTTTATCAAACATAAGGTGACCATATGTGCATGGGTTTATATCTGGGCTTTCTATCCTGTTCCATTGATCTATATTTCTATTTTTCTGCCAGTACCATCCTGTCTTGATTACTGTAGCTTTGTAGTATAGTCTGAAGTCAGGGAGCCTGATTCCTCCAGCTCCATTTTTCTTTCTCAAGACTGCTTTGGCTGTTTGGGGTCTTTTGTGTTTCCATACAAATTGTGAAATTTTTTGCTCTAGTTCTGTGAAAAATGCCAGTGGTAGTTTGATAGGGATTGCATTGACTCTGTAGATTGCTTTGGGTAGTAGAGTCGTATTCACAGTGTTGATTATTCCAATCCAAGAACGTGGTATATCTCTCCATCTATTTGTATCTTTAATTTCTTTCATCAGTGTCATAATTTTCTGCATACAGGTCTTTTGTCTCCTTAGGTAGGTTTATCCATAGATATTTTATCCTTTTTGTTGCAATGGTAAATGGGAGTGTTTTCTTAATTTCACTTTCAGATTTTTCATCATTAGTGCGTAGGAATGCAAGAGATTTCTGTGCATTAATTTTGTATCCTGCTACTTTACCAAATTCATTGATTAGCTCCAGTAGTTTTCTGGTAGCATCTACATGTAAAAGAATGAACTTAGAACACTCCCTAACACCATACACAAAAATAAACTCAAAATGGATTAAAGACCTAAATGTAAGGCCAGACACCATCAAACTCTTAGAGGAAAACATAGGCAGAACACTCTATGACATAAATCACAGCAAGATCCATTTTGACCCACCTCCTAGAGAAATGGAAATAAAAACAAAAATAAACAAATGAGACGTAATGAAACTTAAAAGCTTTTGCACAGCAAAGGAAACCATAAACAAGACCAAAAGACAACCCTCAAAATGGGAGAAAATATTTGCTAATGAAGCAACTGACAAAGGATTAATCTCCAAAACATACAAGCAACTCATGCAGCTCAATATCAAAAAAACAAACAACCCAATCCAAAAATGGGCAGAAGACCTAAATAGACATTTCTCCAAAGAAGATATACAGATTGCCAACAAACGCATGAAAGAATGCTCAACATCACTAATCATTTTAGAGAAATGCAAATCAAAACTACAATGAGGGCTTCCCTGGTGGCGCCGTGGTTGAGAGTTGGCCTGCTGATGCAGGGGATACAGATTCGTGCCCCTGTCCGGGAAGATCGCACATGCCGCGGAGTGGCTGGGCCCGTGAGCCATGGCCACTGAGCCTGGGCGTCCAGAGCCTGTGCTCTGCAACGGGAGAGGCCACAACAGGGAGAGGCCCGCGTAACACACAAACACAAAAACAAAACAAAAAAACCCCAAAAACTACAATGAGATAACATCTCACACCAGTCAGAATGGCCATCATCAAAAAATCTACAGAGACGGGCACGAGCCGCGGCTAAAAGCACAGACCCCAGAGACGGGTGGGCGACGCTACGGCTGCTGCTGCCGCTGCCGCCACCGCCAAGGGGCCTGTGTGTGAGCACAGGTCACTATCCACACCCCCCCTTCCGGGGAGCCTGTGCAGCCCGTCACTGCCAGGTTCCCAGGATCCAGGGACAACTCACCCGGGAGAACGCACGGCGAGCCTCAGGCTGGTGCAACGTCACGCTGGCCACTGCTGCCACAGGCTCGCCCCGCATTCCGCACCCCTCCCTCCCCCCAGCCTGAGTGAGCCAGAGCCCCCGAATCAGCGGCTCCTTTAACCACGTCCTGTCTGAGCAAAGAACAGACGCCCTCAGGCGACCTACATGCAGAGGCGGGGCCAAATCCAAAGCTGAGCCCCTGGGAGCTGTGAGAACAGAGAAGAGAAAGGGAAATCTCTCCCAGCAGCCTCAGAAGCAGCGGATTAAAGCTCCACAATCAACTTGATGTACCCTGCATCGGTGGAATACAAGAATAGAAAACGAATCATCCCAAATTGAGGAGGTGGACGTTGAGAGCAAGATTTATGATTTTTTTTTCCTGTTTCCTCTTTTTGTGAGTGTGTATGTGTATGCTTCTGTGTGAGATTTTGTCTGTATAGCTTTGCTTCCACCATTTGTCCTAGGGTTCCGTCTGTCCGTTTTTGTTTTTTCTTTTTATTTTTTCTTAAAAATTAATTTTAATAACTTTATTTTATTTTACTTTATCTTCTTTCTTTCCTTCTTTCTTTCTTTCTTTCCTTCCTTCCCTCCTTTAGACAATGAATCATCCCAAATTGAGGAGATGGACTTTGAGAGCAAGATCTATGATTTTTTTCCCCTTTTCCTCTTTTTGTGAGTGTGTATGTATATGCTTCTGTGTGAGATTTTGTCTGTATAGCTTTGCTTCCACCATTTGTCCTAAGGGTCTATCCGTCCATTTAAAAAAATTTTTTTTCTTAATAATTATTTTTTAATTTAATAACTTTATTACATTTTACTTGATTTTATTTTACTTTATCTTCTTTCTTTTTTCCTTCCTTGCTTCTTCCCACCATCCTTCCCTCCCTCCCTCCTTTCTTTCTTTCTTCCCTTCTTTCTTTCTTTCTTCCTTCCTTCCCTCCTTCCCTCCTTCCCTCCTTTCTTTCTTTCTTTCTTCCTACTTCTACTAATTCTTTCTCTCTACTTTTTCTCCCTTTTATTCTGAGCCGTGTGGATGAAGGCTCTTGGTGCTGCAGCCAGGAGTCAGTACTGTGCCTCTGAGGTGGGAGAGCCAACTTCAGAACACCGGTCAACAAGAGACCTCCCAGCTCCACATAATATCAAACGGCGAAAATCTCCCAGAGATCTCCATCTCAACAGCAGCACCCAGCTTCACGCAACGACCAGCAAGCTACAGTGCAGGACAACCTATGCCAAACAACTAGCAAAACAGGAACACAACCCCACCCATTAGCAGAGAGGCTGCCTAAAATCATAATAAGGCCACAGACACCCCAAAACACAACACCAGACGTGGACCTGCCCACCCGAGAGACAAGATCCAGCCTCATCCACCAGAACACAGGCACTAGTCCCCTCCACCAGGAAGCCTACACACCCACTGAACCAACCTTAGCCCCTGGGGGCAGACACCAAAAGCAATGGGAACTATGAACCTGCAGCCTGTGAAAAGGAGACCCCATACACAGTAAGTTAAGCAAAATGAGAAGACAGAGAAACACACAGCAGATGAAGGAGCAAGATAAAAACCCAGCAGAACAAACAAACAAATGAAGAGTAAATAGGCAGTGTACCTGAAGAAGAATTCAGAGTAATGATAGTAAAGATGATCCAAAATCTTGGAAATAGAATGGAGAAAATACAAGAAACGTTTAACAAGGACCTAGAAGAACTGAAGAGCAAACAAACAATGATGAACAATGCAATAAATGAAATTAAAATTCTCTAGAAGGAATCAATAGCAGAATAAGTGAGGCAGAAGAATGGATAAGTGACCTGGAAGATAAAATAGTGGAAATAACTACTGCAGAGCAGAATAAAGAAAAAAGAATGGAAAGAAATGAGGACAGTCTCAGAGACCTCTCAGACAACATTAAACGCACCGACATTTGAATTATAGGGGTCCCAGAAGAAGAAGAGGAAAAGAAAGGGACTGAGAAAATATTTGAAGAGATTATAGTTGAAAACGTCCCTAATATGGGAAAGGAAATAGTCAATCAAGTCCAGGAAGCACAGAGAGTCCCATATAGGATAAATCCAAGGAGAAACATGCCAAGACAAATATTAATCAAACTATCAAAAATTAAATACAAAGAAAAAAATATTAAAAGCAGCAAGGGAAAAACAACAAATAACACAAAAGGGAATCCCCATAAGGTTAACAGCTGATCTTTCAGCAGAAACTCTGCAAGCCAGAAGGGAGTGGCAGGACATACTGAAAGTGATGAAGGAGAAAAACCTGCAACCAAGATTACTCTACCCAGCAAGGATCTCATTCAGATTTGATGGAGAAATTAAAACCTCTACAGACAAGCAAAAGCTGAGAGAGTTCAGCACCACCAAACCAGCTTTACAACAAATGCTAAAGGAACTTCTCTAGGCAAGAAACACAAGAGAAGGAAAAGACCTACAATAACGAACCCAAAACAATTTAGAAAATGGGAATAGGAACATACATATCGATAATTACCTTAAATGTAAATGGACTAAATGCTCCCACCAAAAGACACGCATTGGCTAAATGGATACAAAATCAAAACCCATATATATGCTGTCTACAAGAGACCCACTTCAGACCTAGAGACACATACAGACTGAAAGTAAGGGGATGGCAAAAGATATTCCATGCAAATGGAAACCAAAAGAAAGTTGGAGTAGCAATTCTCATATCAGACAAAGTAGACTTTAAAATAAAGACTATTAGAAGAGACAAAGAAGGACACTACATAATGATCAAGGGATTGATCCAAGAAGAAGATATAACAATTGTAAATATTTATGCACCCAACATAGGAGCACGTCAATACATAACGCAAATACTAGCAGCCATAAAAGGGGAAATCGACAGTAACACATTCATAGTAGCGGACTTTAACACCCCACTTTCACCAATGGACAGAGCATCCAAAATGAAAATAAATAAGGAAACACAAGCTTTAAATGATACATTAAACAAGATGGACTTAATTGATATTTATAGGACACTCCATCCAAAAACAACAGAATACACATTTTTCTCAAGGGCTCATGGAACATTCTCCCGGATAGATCATATCTTGGGTCACAAATCAAGCCTTGGTAAATTTAAGAAAATTGAAATTGTATCAAATACCTTTTGTGACCACAACGCCATAAGACTAGGTATCAATTACAGGAAAAGATCTGTAAAAAATACAAACACATGGAAGCTAAACAATACACTACTTAATAACGAAGTGATCACTTAAGAATTCGAAGAGAAAATCAAAAAATACCTAGAAACAAATGACAATGGAGACACGACGACCCAAAACCTATGGGATGCAGCAAAAACAGTTCTAAGAGGGAAGTTTATAGCAATACAAGCCCACCTTAAGAAACAGGAAACATCTCGAAAAAACAACCTAACCTTGCACCTAAAGCAATTAGAGAAAGAAGAACAAAAAAACCTCAAAGTTAGCAGAAGGAAAGAAATCCTAAAAATCAGATCAGAAATAAATGAAAAAGAAATGAAGGAAACAATAGCAAAGATCAATAAAACTAAAAGCTGGATCTTTGAGAAGATAAACAAAATAGATAAACCATTAGCCAGACTCATCAAGAAAAAAAGGGAGAAGACTCAAATCAATAGAATTAGAAATGAAAAAAGGAGAAGTAACAACTGACACTGCAGAAATACAAAAGATCATGAGAGATTACTACAAGCAACTCTATGCCAATAAAATGGACAACCTGGAAGAAATGGACAAATTCTTAGAAATGCACAGCCTGCCAAGACTGAATCAGGAAGAACTAGAAAATATGAACAGACCAATCACAAGCACTGAAATTGAAACTGTGATTAAAAATCTTCCAACAAACAAAAGCCAAGGACCACATGGCTTCACAGGCAAATTCTATCAAACATTTAGAGAAGAGCTAACACCTATCTTTCTCAAACTCTTCCAAAATATAGCAGAGGGAGGAACACTCCCAGACGCATTCTACGAGGCCACCATCACCCTGATACCAAAACCAGACAAGGATATTACAAAGAAAGAAAACTACAGGCCAATATCACTGATGAACATAGATGCAAAAATCCTCCACAAAATACTAGTAAACAGAATCCAACAGCACATTAAAAGGATCATACACCATGATCAAGTGGGGTTTATTACAGTAATGCAAGGATTCTTCAGTATATGCAAATCAATCAACATGATACACCATATTAACAAATTGAAGGAGAAAAACCATATGATCATCTCAATAGATGCAGAGAAAGCTTTTGACAAAATTCAACACCCATTTATGATAAAAACCCTGCAGAAAGTAGGCATAGAGGGAACTTTCCTCAACATAATAAAGGCCATATATGACAAACCCACAGCCAACATCATCCTCAATGGTGAAAAACTCAAAGCATTTCCACTAAGATCAGGACAAAGAGAAGGTTGCTCACTCTCACCACTCTTATTCAATATAGTTTTGGAAGTTTTAGCCACAGCAATCAGAGAAGAAGAGGAAATAAAAGGAATCCAAATCGGAAAAGAAGTAAAGCTGTCACTGTTTGCAGATGACAGGATACTATACATAGAGAATCCTAAAGATGCTACCAGAAAACTAGTAGAGCTAATCAATGAATATGGTAAAGTTGCAGGATAAAAAATTAATGCACAGAAATCTCTTGCATTCCTATACACTAATGATGAAAAATCTGAAAGTGAAATTAAGAAAACACTGCCATTTACCATTGCAACAAAAAGAATAAAATATCTAGGAATAGACCTACCTAAGGAGACAAAAGACCTGTATGCAGAAAATTATAAGACAGTGATGAATGAAATTAACGATGATACAAATAGATGGAGAGATATGCCATGTTCTTGGACTGGAAGAATCAACATTGTGAAAATGACTCTACTACCCAAAGTAATTTACAGATTCAATGCAATCCCTATCAAACTACAACTGGAATTTTCCACAGAACTAGAACAAAAAATTTCACAATTTGTATGGAAACACAAAAGACCCCGAATAGCCAAAGCAATCTGGAGAACGAAAAACAGAGCTGGAGGAATCAGGCTCCCTGACTTCAGACTATACTACAAAGCTACAGTAATCAAGACAGTATGGTACTGGCACAAAAACAGAAAGACAGATCAATGGAACAGGATAGAAAGCCCAGAGAGAGAGACCCACGCACATATGGTCACCTCATCTTTGATAAAGGAGGCAGGAATGTACGGTGGAGAAAGGACAGCCTCTTCAATAAGTGGTGCTGGGAAAACTGGACAGGTACATTTCAAAGTATGAGATTACATCACTCCCTAACACCAAACACAAAAATAAGCTCAAAATGGATTAAAGACCTAAATGTAAGGCGAGAAACTATCAAACTCTTAGAGGAAAACATAGGCAGAACACTCTATGACATAAATCACAGCAAGATCCTTTTTGACCCACCTCCTAGAGAAATGGAAATAAAAGCAAAAATAAACAAATGGGACCTAATGAAACTTAACAGCTTTTGCACAGCAAAGGAAACCATAAACAAGACCAAAAGACCACCCTCAGAATGGGAGAAAATATTTGCAAATGAAGCAACTGATAAAGGATTAATTTCCAAAATTTACAAGCAGCTCATGCAGCTCAATAACAAAAAAACAAACAACCCAATCCAAAAATGGGCAGAAGACCTAAATAGACATTTCTCCAAAGAAGATATACAGACTGCCAACAAACACATGAAAGAATGCTCAACATCATTAATCATTAGGGAAATGCAAATCAAAACTGCAATGAGATATCATCTCACACTAGTCAGAATGGCCATCATCAAAAAATCTAGAAACAATAAATGCTGGAGAGGGTGTGGAGAAAAGGGAACACTCCTGCACTGCTAGTGGGAATGTGAATTGGTACAGCCACTATGGAGAACAGTATGGAGGTTCCTTAAAAATCTACAAATAGAACTACCATATGACCCAGCAATCCCACTACTGGGCGTATACCCTGAGAAAACCATAATTCAAAAAGAATCATGTACCAAAATGTTCATTGCAGCTCTATTTACAATAGCTCAAAGATGGAAACAACCTAAGTGCCCATCATCAGATGAATGGATAAAGAAGATGTGGCACATATATACAATGGAATATTACTCAGCCATAAAAAGAAACGAAACTGAGCTATTTTTAATGAGGTGCATAGACCTAGAGTCTGTCATACAGAGTGAAGTAAGTGAGAAAGAGAGAGACAAATACCGTATGCTAACACATATATATGGAATTTAAGAAAAAAAATGTCATGAAGAACATAGGGGTAAGACAGGAATAAAGACACAGACCTACTGGAGAACGGACTTGAGGATATGGGGGGGGAAGGGTGAGCTGTGACAAAGCGAGAGAGAGGCATGGACATATATACACTACCAAACGTAAGGTAGACAGCTAGTGGGAAGCAGCTGCATAGCACAGGGAGATCAGCTCGGTGCTTTGTGACCGCCTGGGGGGGGTGTGATACGGAGGGTGGGAGGGAGGGAGATGCAAGAGATATGGGAACATATGTATATGTATTACTGATTCACTTTGTTATAAAGCAGAAACTAACACAGCATTGTAAAGCAATTATACCCCAATAAAGATGTTAAAAAAAAAAAACCTACAAACAGTAAATGTTAGAGAGGGTGTGGAGAAAAGGGAACCCTCTTGCTCTGTTGGTGGGAATGTAAATTGATACAGCCACTAGGGTGAACAGTATGCAGGTTCCTTAAAAAACTAAAAATAGAACTACCATACCACCCAGCAATCCCACTACTGGGCCCACATATACCCTGAGAAAACCATAATTCACAAAGAGTCATGTACCAAAATGTTCACTGCAGCTCTATTTACAATAGCCAGGACATGGAAGCAACCTAAGTGTCCATCAACAGATGAATGGATAAAGAAGATGTGGCACATGTATACAATGGAATATTACTCAGCCATAAAAAGGAACAAAACTGAGTTATTTGTAGTGAGGTGGGTGGACCTAGAGACTGTCATACAGAGTCAAGTAAGTCAGAAAGAGGAAAACAAATACCGAATGCTAACACATATATGTGGAATCTAAAAAAAAAAAAAAAAAGAAAAAAAGAAAAGAAAATGTTCAGAAGAACCTAGTGGCAAGATGGGAATAAAGATGCAGACCTGAAGCAAGATGGCGGAGTAGAAGGACGTGCTCTCTCTCTCCTTCTTGCGAGAACACCAGAATCACAACTAGCTGCTGGACAGTCGTCGACAGGAAGACACTGGAACTCACCAGAAGAGATACCCCACATCCAAAGACAAAGGAGAAGCCACAGTGAGACAGTAGGAGGGGTGCAATCACAGTAAAATTAAATCCCATAACTGGTGGGTGGGTGACTCACAGACAGGAGAACACTTATACCACAGAAGTCCACCCACTGGAGTGAAGGTTCTGAGCCCCACGTCAGGCTTCCCAACCTGGGGGTCCGGCTACGGGAGGAGGAATTCCTAGAGAATCAGACTTTGAAGACTAGTGGGATCTGATTGCAGGACTTCGACAGGACTGGGGGAAAAAGAGACTCCACTCTTGGAGGGCACACAAAGAGTAGTGTGTGCACTGGGACCCAGGGAAGGAGCAGTGACCCCAGGGGAGACTGAACCAGACCTACCTGCTAGTGTCGGAGGGTCTCCTGCAGAGGCGGGGGGCGGGACTGTGGCTCACCGTGGGGACAAGGACACTGGCAGCAGCAGTTCTGGGAAGTACTCCTTGGCATGAGCCCTCCCAGAGTCTGTCATTAGCCCCACCAAAGAGCCCAGGTAGGCTCCAGTGTCAGGTTGCCTCACCCAAACAACCAACAGGGAGGGAACCCAGCCCCACCCATCAACAGTCAAGTGGATTAAAGTTTTACTGAGCTCTGCGCACCAGAGCAACAGGCAGCTCTACCCACCACCAGTCCCTCCCATCAAGCCTCTTAGATAGCCTCATCCACCAGAGGGCAGACAGCAGAAGCAAGAAGAACTACAATCCTGTGGAACAAAAATCACATTCACAGAAAGATAGACAATATGAAAAGGCAGAGGGCTATGTACCAGATGAAGGAACAAGATAAAACCCCAGAAAAACAACTATATGAAGTGGAGATAGGCAACATCCAGAAAAAGAATTCAGAATAATGATAGTGAAGATGATCCAGGACCTCGGAAAAAGACTGGAGGCAGAGATGCAAGAAATGCTTAACAAAGACCTAGAAGAATTAAAAAACAAACAAACAGAGATGAACAATACAATAACTGAAATGAAAACTACACTAGAAGGAATCAATCGCAGAATAACTGAGGCAGAAGAACGGATATGTGACCTGGAAGACAGAGTGGTGGAATTCACTGCTGTGGAACAGACTAAAGAAAAAAGAATGAAAAGAAATGAAGACAGCCTAAGAGACCACTGGGACGACATTTAACGCAACAACATTCGCATTATAGGGGTCCCAGAAGGAGAAGAGAGAGAGAAAGGACCAGAGAAAATATTTGAAGAGATTATAGTCAAAAACTTCCCTAACATGTGAAAGGAAATAGCCACCCAAGTCCAGCAAGCACAGAGAGTCCCATACAGGATAAACCCAAGGAGAAACACACCGAGACACATAGTAATCAAATTGGCAAAAATTAAAGACAAAGAAAAATTATTGAAAGCAGCAAGGGAAAAACAACAACATACAAGGGAACTCCCATAATGTTAACAGCTAATTTCTCAGCAGTAACTCTACAAGCCAGAAGGGAGTGGCATGATATACTTAAAGTGGTGAAAGGGAAGAACCTACAAACAAGATTACTCTACCCATCAAGGATCTCATTCAGATTCAATGGAGAAATCAAAAGCTTTACAGACAAGCAAAAGCTAAGAGAATTCAGCACAACCAAACCACATCTACAAGAAATGCTAAAGGAACTTCCCTACGTGGGAAACACAAGAGAAGAAAAGGACCTACAAAAACAAACCCAAAACAAGAAAATGGTCATAGGAACATACATCTTGATAATTACCTTAAACGTGAATGGATTAAATGCTCCAACCAAAAGACACAGGCTCGCTGAATGGATACAAAAACAAGACCCATATATGCTGTCTACAAGATACCCACTTCAGACCTAGGGACACATACAGACTGAAAGTGAGGGGATGGAAAAAGATATTCCATGCAAATGGAAATCAAAAGAAAGCTGGAGTAGCTATACTCATATCAGATAATATAGACTTTAAAATAAAGAATGTTACAAGAGACCAGGAAGGACACTACATAATGTTGAAGGGATCAATCCAAGAAGATATAACAATTATAAATATATATGCACCCAACATAGGAGCACCTCAATACACAAGGCAACTGCTAATAGCTATAAAAGATGAAATCAACAGTAACACAATAATAGCGGGGAACTTTAACACCTCAGTTACACCAATGGACAGATCATCCAAAATGAAAATAAATAAGGAAACAGAAGCTTTAAATGACACAACAGACCAGATAGATTTAATTGATATTTATAGGACACTCCATCCAAAAACAGCAGACTACACTTTCTTCTCAAGTGCACATGGAACATTCTCCAGGATAGATCACATCTTGGGTCACAAATCAAGCCTCAGTAAATTTAAGAAAATTGAAATAATATCAAGCATCTTTTCTGACCACAACACTATGAGATTAGTAATTAATTACAGGGAAAAAAATGTAAAAAACACAAACACATGGAGGCTAAACAATACATTAGTAAATAATGAAGAGATCACTGAAGAAATCAAAGAGGAAATCAAAAAATACCTAGAGACAAATGACAATGAAAACACGACGATCCAAAACCTATGGGATGCAGCAAAAACAGTTCGAAGAGGGAAGTTTATAGCTATACAAGCCTACCTTAAGAAACAGGAAAAATCTGAAGTAAACAATCTAACCTTATACCTAAAGGAACTAGAGAAAGAAGAACAAAGAAAACCCAGAGTTAGCAGAAGGAAAGAAATCATAAAGATCAGAGCAGAAGTAAATGAAATAGAAACAAAGAAGACAATAGCAAAGATCAATAAAATTAAAAGCTGGTTCTTTGAGAAGATAAACAAAATCGATAAACCATTAGTCAGACTCATTGAGAAAAAGAGAGAGAGAACTCAAACCAATAAAAGTAGAAATGAAAAAGTAGTTACAACAGACACCGTAGAAATACAAAGCATCCTAAGAGACTACTACAGGCAACTCTATTCCGATAAAATGGACAAACTGGAAGAAATGGACAAATTCTTAGAAAGGTATAACCTTCCAAGACGGAACCAGGACGAAACAGAAAATATGAACAGAGCAATCACAAGTAATGAAATTGAAACTGTGATTAAAAATCTTCCAACAAACAAAAGTCCAGGACCAGATGGCTTCACAGGTGAATTCTATCAAACATTTAGAGAAGAGCTAACACCCATCCTTCTCAAACTCTTCCAAAAAATTGCAGAGGAAGGAACACTCCCAAACTTATTCTATGAGGCCACCATCTCCCTGATACCAAAACCGGACAACGATACTACAAAAAAAGAAATTTACAGACCAATATCACTGATGAATATAGATGCAGAAATCCTCAACAAAATACTAGCAAATAGAATCCAGTAACACATTAAAAGGATCATACACCACGATCAAGTGGGATTTATCTGAGGGAATCAAGGATCCTTCAATATACACAAAACAATCAATGTGATACACCATATTAACAAATTGAAGAATAAAAGCCATATGATCATCTCAATAGATGCAGAAAAGCTTTTGACAAAATGCAGCACCCATTTATGATAAAAACTCTCCAGAAAGTGGGCATAGAGGGAACCTACCTCAACATAATAAAGGCCATATATGACAAACCCACAGCAAACATCATTCTCAATGGTGAAAAACTGAAAGCATTTCCTCTAAGATCAGGAACCAGACAAGGATGTCCACTCTCACCACTATTACTCAACATAGTTTTGGAAGTCCTAGCCACGGCAATCAGAGAAGAAGAGGAAATAAAAGGAATCCAAATCGGAAAAGAAGTATAGCTGTCACTGTTTGCAGATGACATGATACTATACATAGAGAATCCTAAAGATGCTACCAGAAAACTAGTAGAGCTAATCAATGAATTTGGTAAAGTTGCAGGATACAAAATTAATGCACAGAAATCTCTTGCATTCCTATACACTAATGATGAAAAATCTGAAAGAGAAATTATGGAAACACCCCCATTTATCATTGCAACAAAAAGAATAAAATGCCTAGGAATAAACGTACCTAGGGAGACAAAAGAGCTGTATGCAGAAAACTCTAAGACACTGATGAAAGAAATTAAAGATGATACAAACAGATGGAGAGATATACCATGTTCTTGGATTGGAAGAATCAATATGGTGAAAATGTCTATACTACCCAAAGCAATCTACAGATCCAATGCAATCCCTATCGAATTACCAATGGCAGTTTTCACGGAACTAGAACAAATCATCTTAACATTTGTATGGAGACACAAAAACCCCGAATAGCCAAAGCAGTCTTGAGGGAAAAAAACGGAGCTGGAGGAATCAGGCTCCCTGACTTCAGACTCTACTAGAAAGGTACAGTAATCAAGACAATATGGTACTGGCACAAAAACAGAAACAGATCAATGGAACAAGATAGAAAGCCCAGAGATAAACCCACGCACCTATGGTCAACTAATCTATGACAGAGGAGGCAAGGATACACAATGGAGAAAAGACAGTCTCTTCAATAAGTGGTGCTGGGAAAAGTGGACAGGTACATGTAAAAGAATGAAACTAGAACACTTCCCAACACCATACACGAAAATAAACTCAAAATGGATTAGAGACCTAAATGTAAGACTGGACACTCTTAGAGGAAAACATAGGAAGAACACTCTTTGACATAAATCACAGCAAGATCTTTTTTGATCCACCTCCTAGAGTCATGGAAATAAAAAAAAAAATAAACAAATGGGACCTAATGAAACTTCAAAGCTTTTGCACAGCTAAGGAAACCATAAACAAGACGAAAAGACAACCCTTAGAATGGGAGAAAATATTTGCAAACGGATCAATGGACAAAGGATTAATGTCCAAAATATATAAACAGCTCATGCAGCTGAATATTAAAGAAACAAACAACCCAATCTAAAAATGAGAAGAAGATCTAAATAGACATTTCTCCAAAGAAGACATACAGATGGCCAAGTAGCACATGAAAAGCTGCTCAACATCACCAATTATTATAGAAATGCAAATCAAAACTACAATGAGGTATCACCTCACACCAGTTAGAATGGGCATCATCAGGAAATCTACAAACAACAAATGCTGGAGAGGGTGTGGAGAAAAGGGAACCCTCTTGCACTGTTGGTGGGAATGTAAATTGATACAGCCACTATGGAGAACAGTATGGAGGTTCCTTAAAAACCTAAAAATAGAATTACCATATGACCCAGCAATCCCACTACTGGGCATATACCCAGAGAAAACCATAATTCAAAAAGGCACATGCACCCCAATGTTCATTGAAGCACTATTTACAATAGCCAGGTCAGGGAAGTAACCTAAATGCCCATTGACATACGAATGGATAAAGCAGATGTGGTACATATATACAATGGAATATTACTCAGCCATAAAAAAGAATGAAATTGTGTCACTTGTTGAGACGTGGATGTATCTAGAGACTGTCATACAGAGTGAAGTAAGTCAGAAAGAGAAAAACAAATATCGTATATTAACGCATGTATGTGGAACCTAGAAAAATGGTACAGATGAACCGGTTCGCAGGTCAGGAGTTGAGACACAGATGTAGAGAACAAATGTATGGACACCAAGGGGGGAAAACCGCGGTGGGATGGGTATGGTGGTGTGCTCAATTGGGCGATTGGGATTGACATGTATACACTGATGTGTAGAAAATTGATGACTAATAAGAACCTGCAGTATAAAAAAAACCAACCAACAAACAAAGAAATAACTAATACTAAACTTTCTTTGGGTTATTTGTATGGAAATATGTTAATATAAATGTTTCAGACATTACATGAAATTTCTAAAAATCTTATATATTCTGGTATAATGTTATAAGTCATGATTCTAGTTATTACTTATAATGTATACCTCAGAAATAACTAAATTTCCTTGTGAATTGCATTATTATGAACTTTCATCAAATCTTTAGCCGTGGTCATTTTTAAGTCTTTTGTCATTTACAGACAGTACCGGGTGTACCCTGATGCTTTTGCAAAAATGTTCCTATAAAAGCGTTTCATCTTCAAGGAATTCATGGAAAAGACTCTGACAAGTACAGGTTTCTGGTAACTGACTACACTGCTGAACTGAATGAATAAGCATTTTCAGAACTCTAATGGAAAACTGATGAATTCATAAAAGTGCTAACAGAAGATCAAGATGAAAAAAAATTAATTACATGGGACTGAGTGAACTGATGAGGATGATTATAATGTTTGTGACTTTCTGTTTGAATAATAATAAAAAAAATCCCACAAGGACTCAGAGGCAAAAAATATACAAATCAATTTTCACTGCAAAGTAAAGGAGCTTTACTGTGGAGGATTCCTGGACTGAATGTCAATATTATGACATAGTTTGAGTGTGTTTCATGTTTGGTAATTGCAATCATTGTTGCTTTTCTTGTCGTCATGCATTTACAATGCTTGGTGTCAGTATATTTATCTCTTATAAAAATAAAATACAGTGTGTGTGTGTGAAAAAAAAATGCAGACCTACTAGAGAATGGACTTGAGGTCATGGGGAGGGGGAAGGGGAAGGTGTGACAAAGTGAGAGAGTAGCATGGACATATATACACTACCAAATGTAAAATAGATAGCTAGTGGGAAGCAGCCGCATAGCACAGGGAGATCAGCTCAGTGCTTTGTGACCACCTAGAGGGGTGGGATAGGGAGGGTGGGAGGGAGGGAGATGAGGGAAGAGATATAGGGACATATGTGTATGTATAACTGATTCAGTGTTATAAAGCAGAAACTGACACACCATTGTAAAGCAATTATACTCTCATAAAGTGAAAGGCTTAAAAGCAAAAAAAAAAAAAAAAAAAAAGAAAATGAAGCTCTGGATCTGACTGTTTACTGAAGCTTCTTTTTTTCAAGTATATAAATAAAAAACTGATTATGGAATCAGACCCCATGCAAGGTTTAGAGTTACCAAACTTCCCTCATTTTCTAGGCCTTATCTCTGTCAGTATTATCCTTTAAAATATGTGCAGTGGTTGCGGTGGGGTGCCATGAAGATCGCTTTCCAGGACCAAGGGATTCATTTTCTCAGCTGCCAGGAGTGTTGACTGCTGACGACTCCCAACTGAGCCCCTCTCCCACCAGTTACCTCAACTAAAGGAGCTAGGAAGCTGCCTCACACCAGGCACTCAACATCCATGGGAGCACCCTGCTTCCAGTGACTGGTAGATGTGGAGGTACAAAGGCAGACCCTGTTACTCAAATTGGGGACAACTCTGAGGGGTGAAGTAGCAATCCACTGTAAGATGAAAAAGTGGTACATTTTGGATCAGGCAGGAGCAAGGCCAGCAAGCACTCGTGTGCCAAATAAGTAGATACTCCAGATTCTATGTCATCCACTACTATTAAATCAGTAATTCTCCCAAAGCCAATACCTATGTCTGCATGGGGAGTCTCTCTTGACCCAATGACAGAAGAGAAAAAAGCTAAGCTTGCTTAATGGATGAACTGGTGTATGGGTACAAGGCAAAACTGGGCTGTTGCTACGCCACAGACCTCCTTAGGGTGGCCCTGAAAAAGTGGTGAGAGAAAATCCTCCCAATGGGCAGAGGTTTGATGGATATTCACATATGTGAAAAGTGGCCTAAAGTAGAATATATATGGATTACTGGACAGTGTTGAATGTCTGGTTAATCAGGGGCCTGCAAGGGACAAAAAAAGGAAATCAGCAGCAAGGAGGTCTGGGTAAAAGACATGTGTATGGACCTAGGAGAGTGGCCAGAGTGTGAAGAGCTTTGTGTTGCATGTTAATCAGAGAGCATCCACCACAGAGGAGGCACCAAACAACCACCTGATAGCAGCCATTCTCTGTGACAGAGCACAAGGGGCTCAAAAGAAGGGTACCTACTGATTATGCACGTGTCTAACAGCATGGGCTCTCATCCTCCAAGATTGATCTAGCTACTGGCAGTGTCCAAGGTTTAACCTATAAGCAACAGAGACCATGTTCAAGTCCCCAATGTGGCAATATTGCTCAAGGACACCCACCAGCCACTTGACGGCATGTTGTCTGTGTTGTACGTCTCCCATCTTGAAATGGGCAGTGATTTATTTTCACTGATATCAACACATAATCCATTTATGGATTTACCCTTCCTGCCCACAGGACCTCAGCCAGCATCACTAAGTGACAGTTCACAAAATGTCTGATCCACCAACATGGGATCCTGCATAATTTTGCACTAGAACAAGGGATTCACTGATCAGCCAAAGAGGTATGGCAGTGGTCAAATATCCATTAGATTCACTGGTCCTATCACGTACTGCACCTCCCAGAAGCTGCCCACCTTATAGAGTAATGGGATAGCATCCTGAAGGTACAACTGAGGTATTAGCTTGGGTACAATGCCCTGCAAGGATGGGATATCATTCTCTAAGATTTAGTGAACATCTTTGATGTATGAAGTGGTGCTCTGTCTCTAGTAGATAGAATACATTGGTTCATCAACCAAGCATTGGAACTCTGAGAGGTACCACTTACCATCACTCCAAGTGTCTCGCTTGGGGTATTTGTATTTTGCCACCCTAGACATCTAGGTTCTGTGACTCTAGAGGTCCTGGCTCCCCAAGAGGGATGCTTCCAGCTGGGGACAAGCAAGTATCCTAATAAACGTTTAGCTTTAGCTGCCACTTAGTCACTTTAGGCTTCTTGGGTGAAGAGATCCGCAAGCAAGGAAAGGAACCACCATCCTGGCCTGGATAATCGACCCAATCACCAAGAAGAGGAAGAGCTGCCAATACACAATGGCCATAATGACAGGGAATAGTATGACTGCCACTTGGGTGAATCACTGGAGTGTCTTCTGGTACCTCTGTGTTCCAGCTTGACAGAAAATTATCAAGTGCATGGATTATGAAGGACATGATGCTCAGGAGCTCAGATCCCTCAGGGATGAAGCTCTGGTTCACCATCAGTAGGTAAGCTATTAGGACAAGCATAGCCAAGGGTGCTTGTCAAGAGAGGGAAATCTAAAATGGGTAGTAGAAGAAGGATAGAGGATTGAGGAAGATTGAGTCAGTTAAGGATTCAAGGTCAGCATCAGAGGTGGGACCTATAATTTGTTCCACCAACCTCCCTTTGGTTTGTTTCCCCAGGACAGTAGACCAATCAAAATCTTGGCACAGCTATTTCTGGTCAACTCAGTATATGAAGCAACTAGATCCAAACGGTACAGGGAATAGACTGTGGTGGATACAGGGAAGCTGCTTTGTCCAAGGTACACCTCATCCATAGGCACAGTTATGCGATTCAGAGGTACAAAGGGAGACAACTTGCTTCAAAAGGGGAAAGGTTACCAAGCTTAAGAGTACTGAAGGATCAGAGAAAGTGTCCTGTTCCACCTGCCTCACAGTTTAGCTTCTCTTTCTGTCCAGTTCTCCTTTGCTTATCCTTCACAGGTGTTGTTACCAAGAATACCCTACAGTAAAGCTCCTACAAAATCCTCAGATTTTTGGTGTCTGTATCCTGGAGACCCAGCCTATGACATTGTGTTACAATCCCCAAAGGAAATTCAGCTAATCTTACGTATTTGGTGTTTACTTGACTTTATGGGAAGGTGACGTGTACTTGAGGGTAACTTAAAAGGTGCTTTGGGACCATTTCTTAGGGTCAAAACTATATGATTCATTGAATTAAGACTCATTACTAAGGTGTTATTGGCTGAATTATGTCCCTTCCAAATTTATATGTTGATGTCTCAACCGCCAGTATCTAAGGATATAAACATATTTGGAGATAAGGTCTTTAAAGAGGTAATTAAGGTTAAATGAGGTCCTGGGGGGTGCTTAATCCAATTGGAATCATGGCCTTGTAAGAAGAAGAGATTAGGACACACAGAGAGACACCTGGGGTTTGCATGCACAGAGGGATGACCATGTGAAGAGGCAACAAGAGGGTGGCCAGCTGCCAGCCAAGGAGAGAGGCCTCAGAGGAAACCAACCCTGTAGCATCTTGATCTTGGAATTCCAGCCTCCAGAACAATCCTTTCTGTTGTTTAAAGGCCCAGTGTGTGGTATTTTGTTATGGTCACTCTAGCAAACTAATACATGCAGGGATGTTTTAAATGAGAGGATTGCAGATCCTATTTGATTTAATAAGCAAATATTTTCTCAAGATGGCCAACTCAAAATGGAGAATTCAGTCTAAAATCTTGCTGTATATAAACTCTAAATCATTAGTAGATGTCAATATCCAGGAGAAAGGTCTGGGTCCCACCAGATAACCATTCCCTGGCATGTGTTGTTACCTCACTTGGAATAATCAAGATCCCTAAAGCAAATATTTAAAGAGAGAAAGAAGCCTCTTCTCCATCCTAGTATTCCCTACTTTTTGGATTATATTCTAAAGAATAAGAATTGTAATCTCTTTCCAAGAAACCTTGTGTATAGGATTGGACACCTGAATAATGGGATAGGAACGCCTAGTATTACCTTAAAATGCCTGATCCCCAATCTGTGGTCACAGTGGGACTACAGGCAGGCCAAACCAAGCCCAGTTAGGAGTTTTGAGTCCAAAGTAAAAGGCTGGGCAAAGGACAGTAAAGTTGCAGCTACCCCTATGAGCTCCTTGTAATAGCTGTAGTTTCTCACATCCTGGTTCTTTGCTTTCTCCCGTAAGAAATGGGATAATAATTAATAATAACTATCATTAAAATAACAATACAACAATTAAAGTACAATAATACAACATCTAACATTTATGAACACTTACTATGTTCTGGCTAAGGTCCTAATAACTTCCTATGCATCACCTCATTAACCTTTATAATAACCTGAGTATACCAGTCAGCCCCTTTGGGCTGCTATTCCAAAATACCGTGGACTGAGTGGCTTAAACAACAAACATTTATTTCTCATGGCCTGGAGCCTGGGAAGTCCAAGATCAAGTTGCCAGCAGATTCTGTATCTGGTGAGGGGCTGTTTCCTGGTGTCTAGACGGCTGTCTTCTTATGCCCTTACATGGCTGTTCCTTAGTGCATGCACAGAAAGAGGGAGGGGGAGGGGGGAGGGAGATGGGGGTGAGGGAGAGGAAGGGCACTCTTTTAGAAGAGCCCTCTTTTAGAAGGGCACTAATCCCATGATGGGGAATCTACCTTCATGACGTAATCTCATTTTAAGTACTTCCCAAAGGCCCCACCTCCAAATACTACCATATCAGGACCTCAACATATGAGTTTGGATTGTGGGTGTGTGGCGGGGGCAGGGCACACAAGCATTCAGCCCATAGAAATATCCATTTTAAGGAAACTGTTGGTAAAAGCACTTAAGGACCTGGCCTCAGGTCACATGATAAGCAAGGGGCCTGATTTTAAATTCAGAACTTCTCTACCGAGCCTACACTTTTATACACAGAGCATCAATAAATGTCTTCTCTACATAGAGCATCAGACCCAGGACAGGGACCATCACATATTCCTCTCCCAAAGAAAGCTGCTTCTGGTAGAAAGAGAAGCCCAGAGTATAAGAGGAATTGAACATTTTGAAAATTATTTTCTCATCCCTGAGGCTGTTCGGAAATATTTAATAGGCCTACGAGAAAAAGTGAATGCGTGACTCTGTCTGACCCTTTTGTTCTCCTTCCATTCCTTCCTTTCTTGCCCTTATTTAGTCCGTAGCAAAGGCATGGAACTAGTGTATTTGCAAAGTGCTGCTCTTGAACCTGGGGATGCAAAAGTGAACAAGACAGACACAACCCCTTGCTTTCGTAGGACTTTTTTTCTTCTTACCTCTGCTTTTTCTATTCTCTCCTAATTACCTTTTTTCAACCTACTGAAGGAAGAAACCAATTATGCATAATTTAGTAAACCCTGTATACCCTAGGTCAGTGGAATGCATATGTGGTCTCACTTCCTTTTGTTTACATGAATCTCTTCCTCTCTTTGTTTTCTTATTTTCACATTTTCTTTTCAGGCCTTATTTATTCTCCCAATTTCTAGCATCAGCATACATTTATTACAAAATACGATTCCATATCCAATGTCCAAGAGGCTCGAATCTTGTTATAAATACCTAAGAAACTATATTTATATATTATAGGTAAGACAGATAACACGATTGCCACCCACATCCTAAAAGAAGTCTGGGGCTCACCTTCCACATGTGTCCAGAGTAGGGTTTGGATGAGATCAATGGTGGTTGTCTCTCCTGGCTGCCCATCACAATCACCTGGGAAGGTCTGAAGACACATCAGAGCTTGAGCCCCACTCCCAGGGACGCTTCCTTAATTGATCAAGTGTGGGACCTGGGGATTGGTATTTTGTGAAATTTCCCCAGGGGATTTTAATGGTAGTCAGTGTAGACAACCACTGGACTGGAGGATTTCTTTTGGTCCTTTATCGTTTTAACATTCAGTCACCCCTAAATGTAACCTTTATAAAAAAAGATGCTAAAAGTATTACTGTGTGGCAGGCTCAGATTTCATCTCCACACCTCTAATTTGGTTAATCAGCTTCTGTGGTGAGGACGTGCCCCCAGTGTAGTGAAGGTTTTGACGTGGAGTTAGGTGATGCTGCCTAAAGACAGCAGGGGTATTTTTCTCCTCCTTGCTGCCACTCATCATGTACTGCAGTAGCTTTTCTCTCTGCGTCCTGCTAATCTCAGCTCCAATCCATCCTCTGTACACTGCCAAGAAAGATTAATCTTTCACAGTCCAATCTGATCATATCCCTCCTCTGTATGTCACTCCCCTTCAGTAATTGCTGTTTTCCTCAGGATCAAGTGCAAACTCCTGGGGTATGTCACACAAGAAACTGCCTTCGTCTCCCAACTTATATTCACATGCCTACACTCTACATATTTCAGTCGTATTAAACCAGTAATAACCAGTCTTTTATAGCACTTACTACATGTCTAAACTAAAGGTTTTTACATACATTAATTGATTAAAGACTCACAACAACCCTATGAGTTAGTTAGATACCATTGTTCTCCATTTTATCCACAAAGAAACCAAGACTCAGAGAGGTTCAGTAACCTAAAGTCAAACAGCTTGAATTTCATGGACTTGGGATTCAAAATCTGACGCTTTGAGCCCAAATTCTGTGCTTCGTGGCCACTATGTTATTACCCCTCTCACATTTCTTATCAAAGTTCATTTGTTGTTCTGTTTTGAAAGTTCATCTTTCACAAGATCATCAGATATTGATTAATATCTTTGAACCTTTAAGATTCAGCTAAAGTGTTTTCTCTTTTAGAAACAGTCTCTAAGCCCTCACACTTCACTCTGCCTTAGTACCTCTCTGCTGTTATCCAGGCACTGGTCTCAACATCTCTATCCTGGCATTTATTGTACTATAGTGTAATTTTTATGTATCTCCCTCAAAGTGGAGTGAAATACAATTTGTGAAATCCTGGAGGGCAGGGGAGGTGTCTTCCATCTGTGTATTGCTATCATCCACCACAGTTGAGACTAAAGTCCTGACAGGGGGTGTTTTTGTAGAGTAGCCATATAATTTATCATCCAACCCAGGACATTTTTGAGGGTGAAACGGGGCACTATTAACAGCTGTCCAGGGATTAGTAGGTATAGACCTGGATGTACAGTTACCTTATTTTTAAAACTGCTAAGGTGATTTCCCCCATGTCTTAATGTCAAATTCTCTCAGACAGAATACCGAAATTGATCTACCTTCAAGTAAATCCTTTTATTTTGCCGGAAAGGTTGTACCAATTCTCCAAGGTACAAATGCTTTTAATTCTACAACATCTATATTTTTTCTGACCTACCTTTTTTTTTGCCTCACTGTGAGGCATTCGGGATCTTCCCCAAACAGGGATTGAACCCACTCCCCCTGCAATGGAAGCCAGGAGTCTTAACCACTGGACTACCAGGGAAGTCCCTATACTTTTTCTAATAGCTAAGTTTAAATCAAAATTTAGTAGTCATTTATAGAATTGGTGTCTCATTAAAGGACATGCTATTTAGTTAGTGGTGACAAATCATTGGTGTTGTTAAGAGAAAGCTCATGAAATCGGTGATCTTACAGTAAAGATAATTGCTGATTTACTTGGTATACAGATTGCAGTGTTTGACGATTAATGAAGTTGAACCCTCTCTCTCTCTTATTCCTGCTAGATGACATCCAAGGAATAATTCTCCATCTCTCTGTGTACCTCTTTTCTGAGTCCCTTGAGGGGAACACCAGTGGATAATCTGACTGGTCCTAGCTTAGTCATTCATAATATGGTCACTGGTACTTGAATGTCTGGGGTTGACTCCTAGTTCTGCTACCTGTTAGCTGTGTAATCTTGGGAAAATTATTTAATGTGCCTGAGTTTCCTCATCTATAAAATATTAGTAGTACCTACCTCGTATAGTTATTATGTTAAGTTAATATCTCAAAACACTTAGATCAGTGCCTGCCATTTGGTAGGTTATATATAAGTATATGTAGATAAATGAGCAGTGTCCTTGCGACTATAAAGGCCATGCACATGTGTGAGGCCCCATTCATTTCTCTATCATATTAGAGGGTACTAGTTGGCTAAGCCACCCAACCTGCCCACCCCCAACTACTCAGCTTCCCTCATATAGGACACCTACCCATGTATTTCCCTCTGCATCTGGCTGAGAATGCTGGCTGTTACTTCACATTTCTATAGTGTGGGGCCTCTGGTTGGTGATGCAGTCATGAGGTTTTGATTCAAGCTGAGGAATAAGGAGGCCATTTAGGTCTCAAACTCCAGCTGTACATCAGTCATGCTATGGGCCATGACCCAATTAATATAACATGGTACTTTTCTTCTTTATGTGTAAGTCTTCAGCATTCTTTGGAGAGGAAGAACATTTGCCAGTAGGGGATTTGAACATTCTTTGTGCCTTCAAACAACCTCCATATATATTTGAAACTGTAGTCCTTTACTGAGTTGGTAAGAGGAGGCCGAAGAGCATTAAGCTATGGTGGATCAATGCAAAGGAAGTAGCGTAACTGGGCACAACTGCTTACCCACATGTGGAGCAAAGTGAGAGCATCTCCTTGATATGATCTAAAAGATTGAATGAGAAAGGGAATAACATGAGATTCAGACCTATTTAATGATTTTTCTTTGTATCAATCTCTTGTAGACATCTCACGTTTTGGGAAAGGTTGGATGGGGGAAGGAGGCAAAGAAATGGTGTAAACACTAAAGACTTTGAGATGTGAGTATTGGATTTTAACTCTGTCTCTGCTATTTAACATGTGATCTTTCAAATTGTTTTTCTTTTCTGAGCTTGTCTTCATCTGTAAATGTGTAAGACCGCCTCCACCACAAGGATTAGTGACCATCACATTAGACAATGTATGTGAAAGATCCTCCCACACATAGCCTTGTACACTGAGGATGTTCAGAGCTGAGTAAATGACTTATTCTTTCTAAAGTTATTTAAAGAGTTTCATGGGAAAAGTGACTTTAGCTCCCAAATTTTAGGAGTGATAAAGACTGGCTTTCCTGGCTCTACTGTGTATCACACCTGGACACTTTAGAGACATCACCTGGTTAACTACACATAAAATCTCACTTGCTTATTAAAAAACAGAAAACATTTACCAAGATCCCAATATGAAGCAGATACAATGGTAGGAGCTGCTTTATGCAAATGAATGATAGAATAGTTGCCCTCAAAATGCCTAATGGGAGAGGCAAGTAAACAGAAAATTATGGTACCATATTTTATCAATTCTAGTTTCCATGATTTTTTTTTTTACATTTTTGTGAAATGTGACTTACAATTTGATAGCACCTTGTACATGATAAACATGGTAAATACTGTTTTGGAAATAAGTCTAGGCTGCTCTGGGAAGGGTAGGAGAGATTAGACATCAGAGAAAGCTTCCCAAAGGAGAAGATGCTTAGTTATGTGGAGGGATAAGTGAGTGGACTAAGGAAGGAGAAAGCAAGGAAGAGAGTGGCATGTGCAAAGACACAATCAGATTAGTAATCATGTTGAGGGCCCCGTAAAGTGTTCTGTGTAGCAGTAGCATGGGGGAGAATGAAGAAGGAATTGATCATGAGGTTAATGATTAGTTGGAGATCAGGTCATATAGAGTCAGGTTAATTGATCTGGACTTTATCTGATGAGCAATAAGGAAGCTTTTAAGCAGGGTCTGACAAGCTTGGATTTGCAAATATTGATAGATTTCCCTGGACTGCTGGCATGAAAGAAAGTAGGCAGTGACAGTAAGGACCAGAATGAGGAAGGGCGTTCTTGGAAATGGAATTCAAACCCAGTTGTCTGGGGTGAGGTTACCAAGGAAGTGTTCTGGAAAGGAAGCTACCTAGTGTCATGCTGACTGGTCAGAGCAGAAACCAGCATGTGCTGGGTTATTTGCCTAACCAACCTAAGTCAAAAAAGGCTGTATTTCCATGACCACTTCTAAGCAAGTGTGTGCTCCTGGCAGCATCACCATGTGCCCTGGGGGGAAACTTAAAGGGGCTTTGAATGTGTGAATGCCCCATTATATCTGAGTGTCTGAAAATCTCTCTCTTCAAACATGCACTGTACAAATGGCATCTGCTCTCAAATAGGAAACAACTGTGCCACTGGCGTTGGCAGGACGAAGTTCGAAAGAAAGCAAGTAACAATTCTGCTGCCTACCAAGCTGCCTCTTCCAGCTTCTTGCTAAAGGCCCCTTCGGTTCTCTCTCCTCTACCAACCAGAGGGAAAGTGCTGCATACTCGCATTCACAACTCCAAACATTTCAAATTAAACTGCCCCAGGAGTTGAATTACCTCAGTTAATGTTTCTCAGCATTGTGGCACTCCTCAATCAAGAGGTTTCAAACAAGATTCCCTAAAGACAGGCATTGTTCCTTCATCTGTTCAAAAATAAAGCACTTGCAAAGTGTTCACCACAGAAAGTGTTGTTTGGTTTCATAAAAATGGTGGCTGGGAAGAACATATTGGCAAAAAAATAGAAAAAAAAAGAAAGGTCTGGAGAAGAATAGTTTCCAGCACATCCCTAAGAAAATTTTATTGAAGCCCTTTTATTTTTAGGGCCTGAAAGAAACTTTGCTGAGCAACTGACCATATTGCCTGGGACTGGATTCCTCAAGAGCCCAGGGAAGCAGTAATAGCAGGACACGAATTCCCAACAACCTGGGATCAAATCATGGCTCTGTCACTTACTACTTGTAGCATCCTAGACTAGTCACTAAAGATCCTCAGAACTCATTTTCTCTGCCCTCACAGAATAAGTGTGGATGAAAATATAGCATATTATTATAAATCGCTTTGCAAAGTATAATGAGGTATTTGACTCTAAAGGATCAAAGTTATTTGCCAAAAACTTGAAGAAAGCAGTCTTTTTTTGGCCCCTAGTCCATTAATTAATTCAAAAATGTCATTGAAATTATATTTGCTGGATGGAGACTAGATGGCAGAGTAGAAGGATGTGAGCTCACACCCTTCTTACAAAAACACCAAAATCACAACTAACTGCTGAACAACCATCGAAAAAAAAAGAAAAAAACAGAACACAACAAAACGCTGGAACCTACCAAAAAAGATATCCTACAACCAAAGATAAAGAAGAAACCACAACACTTTGGTAGGAGGGGCACAACTGCAATAAAATCAAATCCCATACCAGCTGGGTGGATGTGCCACAAACCAGAAAATTTATACCACAGAAATTCTCCCATAGGATTGAAGTTCTGAGCCACAAATCAGTTTCCCCAGCCTGGGGGTCTGGCAACGGGAGGAGGAACCCCCAGAGAATCTGGCTTTGAAGGCCAGTGGGGTTTGACCACAGGAATTCCACAGGACTGGAGGAAACAGAAACTCCACTCTTGGAGGGTGCACATAAGGTCTCGTGCACACCAGGACCCAGGGAAAAAAGCAGTGATCTCATAAGAGCCTAGGCCTGCTGGAGGGTATTGGAGGGTCTCCTGCAGAGGCAGGGGGAAGCTCTGGCTCACTGCAGGGACAAAGACACTGGCAGTGGTAGTTCTGGGGAGTAATCATTGGCATGAGCCCTCCTGGAGGCTACCATTTTCTCACCAAGACCTAGCCCCACCCAACAGCCTATAGGCTCCAATGCTGGAAGCCAGGCCAAACAACCAACAGGGCAGAAACACAGCCCCATCCATCAGCAGATAGGCCACTTAAAGTCTTCCTGAGCACACAGCTGCTGGGTAAACACAACCCTTGACACGGCCCTGCCCATCAGATGGACAAGACTCAGCTCCACCCACTAGTGGGCAGGAACCAGTCCCTTCCACCAGGAAGCCTGCATAAGCCACTTAGATAGTCTCATCCACTAGGGGGCAGATAGCAGAAGCAAGAAGAACTACAACCCTGCAGCTTATGGAATGGAAACCAAAATCTCAGAAAATCAGACAAAATGAAATGGCAGAGGAATATGTCCTAGACGAGGGAACAAGATAAAACCCCAGAAGAACAACTAAGTGAAGTGGAGATAGGCAAACTACACGGAACAGTATTCAGAGTAATGATAGTAAAGATGATCCAATATCTCAGACAAAGAATGGAGGCACAGATTGAGAAGATACAAGAAATGTTTTACAAAGACCTAGAAGAACTAAAGGACAAACAGAGATTAACAATACAATAATTGAAATAAAAAATACACTAGAAGGAATCAATACCAGAATAACTGAGGCAGTAAAAGGGATAAATGATCTGGAAGAATGGTGGGAATAACTACCATGGAACAGAATAAAGTAAAAAGAATGAAATGATGACAGCCTAAGAGACCTCTGGGACAACATTAAACACACCAACATTCACATTATAGTGGTGCAAGAGGAAGAGAGAGAGAAAGGACCTGAGAGAGATAATAGCGGAAAACTTCCCTAACATGGGAAAGGAAACAGTCAGCCAAGTCCAGGAAGTGCAGAGTCCTATACAGGATGAACCCAAGGAGGAACATGCCGAGACACATAGTAATAAAACTGACAAAAATTAAAGACAAAGAAAAGGTATTAAAAGCAACAAGAGAAAAGCAACAAATAACATACAATGGAATTCCTATAAGGTTATCAGCTGATTTCTCAGCAGAAATTCTCCAGGCCAGAAGGGAGTGGCATGATATATTTAAAGTGATGAAAGGGAAGAGCCTACAACCAAGAACACTCTGCCCAGCAAGGCTCTCGTTCAGATTCGACAGATCAAAAGCTTTATAGACAAGCAAAAGCTAAGAGAATCCAGCACCACCAGACCAACTTTGCACCAAATGCTAGAGGAACTTCTCTAGGTGGAAAAGAACAGGCCACAACTAGAAACAAGAAAATTAAAAATGGAAAAGCTCACTGGTAAAGTCAAATATACAGTAAAGGTAGGAAATCATCCATACACAAATATGATATCAAACCCAGCAACTGTGAGAAGAGGAGAGTACAAATGCAGGATATTGGAAATGCACTTGAAATTAAAACACCAGCCACTTAAAATAATCTTGTTTATGTATAGACTGCTTTATCAAAACCTCATGGTAATAGCAAACCAAAAATCTACAATAGATACACACACAAAAAAGAAAATGCAATCCAAACACAACACTGTTAGTCATCAAATAACAAGAGAACAAAAGAGGAAGGGAAGAAAAAAGACCTACAAAAACAAATCCAAAACAATTAACAATATGGCAGTAAGAATATACTTACTGATAATTACCTTAAACATAAATGGGTTAAATGCTGCAACCAAAAGACATAGACAAGCTGAATGGATACAAAAACAAGACCTCTCTATATGCTGTCTACAGGAGACCCATTACAGATCTAGGGAAGTATACAGACTGAAAGTGAGGGGATGAAAAAAGATATTTGATGCAAATGGAAATCAAAAGAAAGCTAGAGTAGCAATACTCATATCAGAAAAAAAAATAGACTTAAAATAAAGACTGTTACAAGAGACAAAGAAAGACACTAATAATGATCAAGGGATCAAACCAAGAAGATATAACAATTGTGAATATATATGCACCCAACACAGGAGCACCTCAGTGTATAAGGCAAATGCTAACAGCCATAAAAGGAGAAATAGACAGTAACACAATAATAGTGAGGGACTCTAACACCCCACTTTTATCAAGGGACAGATTATCCAGACAGAAAATTAATAAGGAAACAAAGGCTTTAAATGGCACATTAGATAAGATGAACTTAATTGATATTTATAGAGCATTCCATCCCAGAGCAGTAGAATACACATTCTTCTCATGTGCACATGGAACATTCTCCAGGATTGATCATATGCTGGGCCACAAAGCAAGCCTCAGTAAATTTAAGAGAATTGAAAGCATATCAATCATCTTTTCCGACCACAACACTATGAGATTAGAAATCAACTACAAGAAAAAAAATGTAAAAAACACAAACAAACACGTGGTGGCTAAACAGTATGCTACTAAACAACCAATGGATCACTGAAGAAATCAAAGAGGAAATCAAAAAATACCTAGAGACAAATGAAAATGAAAGCACAACAATTCAAAACCTGTGGGATTCAGCAAAAGCAGTTCTAAAAGGGAAATTTATAGCAATACAGTCTTACCTCAGGAAACAAGAAAAATCTCAAATGAAACAACCTAACCTTATACCTAAAGCAACTAGAGAAAGAAGAACAAACAAAACCCAAAGTTAGTAGAAGGAAAGAAATCATAAGATCAGAGCAGAAATAAATAAAATAGAGATGAAGAAAACAATAGAAAATATCAATGACACTAAAAGCAGGTTCTTTGAAAAGATAAACAGAATTGATAAACATTTAGGCAAACTCATCAAGAAAAAAAGGGAGAGGGCTCAAATCAGTTAAACTAGAAATAAAAGAGAAGTTACAAATGACACCACAGAAATACAAAGGATCATAAGAGACTACTACAAGCAACTATATGCCAATAAAATGGACAAACTAGAAAAATTGGACAAATTCTTAGAAAGGTACCACCTTCCAAGACTGAACGAGGAAGAAATAGAATATAGAACAGGCCAATCACAAAGAATATATGAACAGGCCAATCACAAAGTACTGAAATTGAAACTGTGATTTAAAATCTTCCAACAAACAAAAGTCCAGGACCAGATGGCTTCATAGGCATTCTATCAAACATTTAGAGAAGAGTTAACACCTATCCTTGTGAAACTATTCCAAAAAGTTGCAAAGGAAGGAACACTCCCAATCTCTTCTACGAGGCCACCATCATCCTGATACAAAAACCAGACAAAGATACCACACACAAAAAATTACAGACCAATATCACTGATGAACATAGACACAAAAATACTCAATAAAATGCTAGCAAACCAAATCCAACAATACATTAAAATGATCATATACCATGATCAAGTGGGATTTATCCCAGGGATAGAAGGATTTTTCAATATCCACAAATCAATCAGTGTGATACACCACATCAACAAATTGAAGAATAAAAACTATATGATCATCTCAATAAATGCAGAAAAATCTTTTGAAAAAATCCAACACCTATTTATGATAAAAACTCTCCAGAAAGTGGGCATAGAGGGAACATACCTCAACAAAATTAAGGACATATATGACAAGCTACAGCTAGCATCACATTCAATGGGGAAAAGCTGAAGATCCTGTCAGATTAGGAACATGATCAGGATGTGTACTTTCACCAATTTTATTCAACATAGTTTGGAATTCCTAGCTTTGGCAATCAGAGAAGAAAAGAAATAAAAGGAATTCAAATTGGAATAGAAGAAGTAAAACTGTCACTTTTTGCAGATGACATGATACTATACATAGAAAATCTTAAAGATGCTACCAGAAAACTAATAGCGCTCATCAATGAATTTGGTAAAGTTGCAGGATACAAAATTAATACACAGAAATTGCTTGCATTCCTATACACTAACATGGAAAGATCAGAGAAATTATGGAAACAATCCCATTTACCATTGTATCAAAAAGAATAAAATACCTAGGAATAAACCTACCTAAGGAGGCAAAAGATCTGTACTCAGAAAACTATAAGATACTGATGAAAGAAATCAAAGATGACATAAGCAGATTGAGAGATATACTATGTTTTTGGATTGAAAGAATCAATATTGTCAAAATGACTCTACTACCCAAGGCAATCTACAGATTCAGTGCATAACTCATAACTCCTTCATAACTCCCTATGAAGTTACCAATGGAATTTTTCACAGAACCAAAACAAAAAAATTTTAAATTTTTATGGAGACACAAAACACCTGGAACAGCCAAAGCAATCTTGAGAAAAAAACGGAGCTGGAGGAATCAGGCTCCCTGACTTCAGACTATACTGCAAAGCTACAGTTATCAAAACAGTATGGTATCAACACAAAAACAGAAATGTAGATCAATGGAACAGGATAGAAAGCCCAGAAATAAACCCACACACCTATGGTCAGTTAATCTATGACAAAGCAGCCAAGACTAAACAATGGAGAAAAGACAGTCTCTTCAATAAATGGTGTTGGGATAACTGTAAAAAAATGTAATTAGAAGATTCTTTAACACTCTACACAAAAACAAACTTAAAATGGATTAAAGACCTAAATGTAAGACTGGATACTATAAAACTCTTAAAGGAAAACGTAGGGAGAACACTCTTTGTCATAAATCACAGCAATATATTTTTCGATCTGTCTCCTAGAATAATGGAAATAAAAACAAAAATAAACAAATGGGACCTAATTAAACTCAAAAGCTTTCTCACAGCCGAGGGAACCATAAACAAAACAAAAAGACAACCCACAGAATGGGAGAAAATATTTGCAAACGATGCCACTGACAAGGGATTAATCTCCAAAATTTACAAACAGCTCATGCAGCTCAATATTAAAAAAAAAAAAACAATCAAAAAATGGGCAGAAGACCTAAATAGACATTTCTAGAAAGAAGATATACAGCTGACCAAGAGACACATGAAAAGATGCTCAACATCACTAATTATTAGATAAATGCAAATCAAAACTACAATGAGATATCACTTCACACCAGTCAGAATGACTATCATCAAAGAGTTTACAAACAATAAATGCTGAAGAGGGTGTGCAGAAAAGGGAAGCCTCTTGCCCTGTTGGTAGGAATGTAAATTGGTACAGCCACTATGGAGAACAGTATGGAGGTTCCTTAAAAAACTAAAAATAGAACTACCATGTGATCCAGCAATCCCACTCCTGGGCATACACCTGGAGAAAAAAACATGCTTCAAAAGGATACATGCACCCCAGTGTTCATTGCAGTGCTGTTTATAATAGCCAAGACATGGAAGCAACCTAAATGTCCATCGACAGATGAATGGATAAAGAAGATGTGGTACGTATATACAATGGAATATCACTCAGCTGTTAAAAAGAAGGAAATAATGTCATTTGCAGCAACATGGATGGACCTGGAGATTATCAAACTAAGTGAAGGAAGTCAGACAGAGAAAGACAAATATCATATATCACTTATGTGCAGAATCTAAAAAAATGATACAAATGAACTTATTTACAAAACAGAAACAGACTCACAGACTTAGAGAATGAACTTATGGTCACCAGGGGGAAGGGTGGCGGGGGGAGGATAGACAGGGAGTGTGGGATTGACATGTACACACTGCTATATTTTAAATGGATAACCAACAAAGACCTACTGTATAGCACAGGGAACTCTGCTCAAAATTCTGTAATAACGTAAATGGGAAAAGAACTTGAAAAAGAATAGATACATGTATATGTATAACTGAATCACTCTGCTGTACCCCTGAAACTAACACAACATTGTTAACCAACTATACTCCAATACAAAATAAAATTTTTTAAAAAGGATATGACACTTCTTAACCACAATTCGTGGGGAAAAAAAGAAATTCTATGTAACAGGTAGGCTTATGTAATTAGGTATGAGTGTGTGTGGTGGTGGGTTGGGGGAGGAGAGGGGGTAGTATTAAAAAGGGGGCATTCCATGTAGAGGGAGCAGGGTATGCAAAGTCCCTGCAAAAAGAAGGCCCAGGCAAGTTTGAGGATTTGAAAAGGCCCATGTTACAGGAGCACTGAAAATTGAGATAGAAAAATTACACTGTTAAGGGTGAGCTGGAGCAAGAGATGCTGATCATTTAGTGCCTTATAAACCCAGTGTATTTGTCTGCATCTGAGAAGGGAACAGATGGGACACTCAGATTTGGATAATTAGGAAAGTTTGAGGAAGATTAATAAAGGTGCTCTTTATGAAGGTATAAGCAGGGTGTGGTGAATTCATTAGGGACACTGCAATACCCAGATCCTAGTAATAGTGGAGCCTAGTTACCAGCTCTAAAGCAAAGGAGTGAGGGGAGGGAGTTGTGACCTTACAGAGACCCAGGGATTGAGAGGTCTGAGTAAAGAGGGCCCCTGGCAGGAGATATTGGGAAAGTATGTAGCCAGTTCAAAATAACTTCACAGAAAGAGAGTCCACCAGAGGCTCAAACAACCTAATTTCTTTCTCCTTCTTTCCTCCAACTTCTTGCTGGTCCCCCCACTGGCTGAATCCTTCTGCAGCAGAAGGCGAAAAAGCCCATGATGCAGTCGTGTGTTTCAGCTTTCAGGGCATTGGGTGGGGCGGAGAAGAGGCAACTGTGAATCTGAGTGACAAATGGAAGGGGTGTTCCCGATAAAGGAATATGTTTTTAACAGCAGTGGAAGCTTCTGGGCTTAGAAACCTTTGCCTTTTAGTTCCCAGGGTCCTCATGTTGGCGTGCAGTCCTCTAGTACAGAGGCTTTGGATTCTGATTGCTTGGGTTCACAACCTGGACCTACCACTTGTTAGACCATGGCCAAGTTATTTAATCTCTCAGTTTCCTCATCTATAAAATAGAACTAATAATAGTAACTTTTGATTAGGACTAGTGAAAGGATTAAATTCAATAATACATTAAAACATTTAGAGCAGTGTCTGGAAAATAGCAGGCATTACAAAAATGCTGACTCTCCTGATTCATATTATTGATATTTCAAAGAATGAAGAAGCGAAGTCTAGGGCTTCCCTGGTGGCGCAGTGTTTGAGAGTCCGCCTGCCGATGCAGGGGACACGGGTTCATGCCCTGGTCCGGGAGGATCCCACATGCCGCAGAGCAGCTGGGCCCGTGAGCCATGGCCGCTGAGCCTGCGCGTCCGGAGCCTGTGCTCCACAACGGGAGGGGCCCCAACAGTGAGAGGCCCGAGTACCGCCAACAAAAGCGAAGTTTAGAGACTTTTCAAAAAATTACACAACTAGTCAATGACAGAGCTGAGGGGTAGAGATTCCACTACAACATGCCAACTCTAACAATGGTGATGTACACGTTTGCTTGTCACCCTCCCTTCCCACAAGATTGTCACTTCCTGAGGGCAAGGATTATTTTGCATTCAAGAATCCATGATAGTACACAATTTTTGCTCTGTAAATGTTTGATGGATGAGTATATAAAGCATTGTGACAGAAAGTACAGAAGTAATTACTGGAGGAGAGGAGAGCATCCCTTGAAAGCCTAAATTCCTTTTCTCTTATCCTGTATAAATAACGCTATAAATAACAAAATGTAACTTGGCTTCTTCAAGAAGGTACTGAGATTTAGTAATAAATTATAAACAACTGACATATTGTATGCCTGCTCTGAGGTCCATTACTTTGGTTGAAATATTTGAGTCACCATTTCTGAAGCCCCTCCCCTTCCCCTTCCCCATCCCATGTATATACAGGAAGTAGAGATGCTCTATAGCTTGTAGGGAACTCACTAGAGTCAACATTCTCTGCAGTCTCTAGGGTTTTTGTTATTGTTTGGTAGAGGAATGATGCATCATTCGAAGTATCTTTCAGTGGTCTCATTGGAGTTTTATTCATTTCATCTGGCATTGAGTGTGTAGACAGCCTGGAGCTTCTCTGGGAAAATGAAGGCTGCAAGAGTAGAACCAGAGTTGTGATTTAATGTCTTACTTGCATGGGAGTAAGATAGGCATCTTAAATGATAACAGAGGTTACTTAGTGATCCGAGATCTTAGAATGGTCTTAGAATGAATCCTATTCATAGTTTGATGTCAATAAATCCATAAGGAAAAAATAGACGAGGAGTTAGAAGACTTTAGCCATATCATTGATGGTTGGACAGGGCAATCTCACTAAATTATAAGGTGAAAGTAATAACTTGCTTTGCCACCATCTCAGTAACGGCATTAGAATAAGATGCAATTTTATCTGTGAGCATGCCGTAAGTAATATGAAGACCAATGCAAAAGCCAAACGTTGTTATCTTTCTGTTTGTAAAAACTTGACAGTTATACATTGTTTTTCCTGTTTGGTGCCTTTGCTATTCATCTAGGTTCATTTTTGGATATAGAAAGGTCCCTAGTGTAGAAAAAGAAATGCCTGCCTTCCATTGCCTCCTAGATTTGGGCAGATCTTAGCAGATGGTAGCAAAATTTGGGAACACTCAGAGTTTGCAATTGCATTCCAGAAAGCATAGTGCCACACTGTGCCTCTAATTCACTTTGAACATTTACTCAAAATAACAAATATTTACTAAGCATGTATTAAGAGCCACTTGCTGTTAGCCAGCTGAGCTCTAAATAAGTATTAATAAAAATGTCCTCTTTCCCAAGGGAATTCATGGCTTATTACAGTCTAGTGCAGCAATTAAGAGTAAGACCTTTGAGTAAATAACCTGATCCTTTCTCTCCAAGCATCTATTTTTGTCATGCCATATCCCATGTCATGGGATAATAATTGTATCTACCCCTTAAGGTTGCTGTGAAGATGAAAGAGGTTGATAATTATAAAGCTCGAGCACAGTGTCTGTCACATAATAAGTGCTCAGGTAATGATGGCTTTTAAAATTTTTATTAGGAAAGGCACATACAGAAACAGATCTTACCATGACATGTGCTACATAGTGACAGAACAGAGGTGGTGTGGTCATCTAGAGAATCTTTACCTATCTTCTTTTTCTATCCTGGGGTACAGACACGTTTTGCTGTGTACCAAAGCTTCCAGTGTCAGAGTCATGAATGTGATGCTGTATATGTTCCACGGAAGGGAGAGAAGCTGTTTTTTTCTCCAGTAGGAAGTATGCAGCTTCGTCTCTGCAGGCGTGTGAAACTTGGCTCAGGCACTCAGGGCCATCTTTGGAGACTTTAATTGATTTGGGGGCCTAAATGTTTAAAATGCTATAGGAGACAAACACTCCCAATTATTTCTAAAAATCCCCAAAATTGTTGATGGTTCTCCATAAAACTTTAACAAACAGTATTTTTTTCTTTCCGTTGAAAACAGTACATTTTCAAAGACAATATAAGAACAAGATTGACACTGTGAAATTTTAAGATTTATGAATCTTAAGGGCTATAATTAACTTATCAAAGATTTTTTTTTTAGATTTCAAATAGGTGCATTTTTTTGTGCAAAGAACACGGAGTTTAGTTTTTACCTCTTTCAGTCATGGTTCCTAATTTGATATAGATCTAAGGGTTTTGTTTTATAGCTCCAGTTAACTAGTGAAGGAGTAGCACAGAGCATAAATTTTGGAGACATTTAGAAGGTGAAGGAGCTATCATGGGTTGCAGGGGGCTGTGGAAGGTTTTCTAAAGGATGTAGGCCATGAACTAGGCTTTGGGGACAATTAGAACAGTGGTGGGTAGGAGGGGAGGGGTACGAAGATTTCTCAAAGAGTAGGAAAGGCATGCCTAATGTTAGGCATGCATGGAGGTGCTGGAGTGGGAGTGTCAGCTAGCAAGTCAGCTTCAAAATGTGACGTAAACATCACTGACTTTAGAAGCATTGTATTCATTCAGGGTGAAAATGGAAGAAAGTTATTTTGTTGGAGACATTCTGGGAAACAGTGACAGAAATCTAGAGCATGTCATATAACTCACAGGTATGGCCATATAACATTGAAGAGCCAGGCAGTTTTACAAATCACTATGTTCCCGTCTTTGAGATGTACCAATAGTTGCAGCTTGATCATTATCTCGATGGTAATCAGTTTGCCTCTGCTGCTTGCAAGTGCATCTGCGGTCACTTCATAAATTATCTTGTGAAATGGAGCTTCATGAGCACGAGAATGAGTCTGGATGCGTGTTTTCTGTTGATGTATACTGAATGCATCTATAGTGCAGCTGCATTTAGAACTCTGTAAAGATGTGACTACTTGCTTGCTCTTCCCCTGGCACTGGTCAAGTTGAAAAATTCCAAACGTGGCTGTAAACTCCACTAGTTCTGCATGGAAGAAAGGGCCCATATACAGGTCAAGGGACTTTTTTTTTGGACTCCAGCCTCTGTCTGATTTTTCTTCAGAATTAGAAGTTTTTTGGAAAAGGGATTATTAGGGAGAATTCTCTTCTCAGTGGTATTTTGAGGTGTGTGTATCACTGGAAGGGAATCAAAGGTGGGGAAGAGGATTAACATTAATGGAATGCTTGTGAATATACAAAACCTTTATGTACATTTCAGCCTCATAATAATTCTCTGAAATAGGCATAATTATATCTTGTAGAATAAAAGCATCATGAGGGTACTGGTCGTTGTCTGTTTTGTCCCCCAGGTGCTTAATATAGTACCTCACGTACTAGATGCTCAATAAATATTTGTGAGATAAAAATGATTTGAGTTAAATCTTATGTTTGAAGAAACAGTAGTGAAGAACAGTTAAATGTATTTCAGAGCTACCATGGGCTAGGCATGGTGCACAGAGGAAGATGTGAATGTAGGTTTATCTGACTGCATGACACATGAGTTTTCAACTATGTCATAATACCTCACCATGATGACACTTTTCATGAAAGAAAAAATATGTATACAATTCTCAGAAAGGTAAATGTTACGAATTGAGAATTAGAATTTATCTAGGAAGCAGACAGAGCTGCTGATCCCTCCTGGATTTTTCTACAATTGAATCCTTTCTTGATTCAGAATGGAGAGAGATTTTATATGAATATTTGTAAGCTGCCTTAAATCCTTTCTGAAACAAGGATGAGTAAACACAATAAACAAATAAGTAATTCTGAGGATATGCTGTGGTTTCATATTCATTTTAACTGGTATTTTTTAGGTGCCAAGTCTGGATTTCTGCATTGGGTATGTGGTATTAGGGATCAGGGACATAATGGAGGAAAGATACCATTCCTGAATTAGCTTACAGCTCTATTTTAGGTGGGAAGATGGATCAAATCAGTGTTTTCTAAACCTGGCTGTATATAAGAATAACCCATGGAGCATATTAAAAATACAGAATTAGGCTCTCTGGGATTGGGTCTGAGAATTTCTGTTTTGATCATAGCCCTAGATCATAATGATTCACAGCCACATTTAGGAAGCACTGAATTAGATGCACATTAAAATCCCTTCCAAGCTTTAGAAGTCTGTGATTTTCTGTTACTCTAAAAGCTTCTTACAAAAATAGTCATGAAAAGATGTATGTCTCTGCCAGCAGAGCATTGCTCTAAGAAGGAACACCAGGGCAAAAAGGATTAGAATTGTTGGTAAGGAGGAGAGTTTGATTTGGAAAGTCATGGGCAACTTGGGCCAGCACCAGCCCAAATCCTGAGTGGCTGAGGCCAGAGGTAGATTCCCTAGACTCTTTGTTCAGGTTAGTCTAACTTGGAGTGACTTAGACTAATTATGAAAACTAAGCCCGTCCAGTTGCTTGTATGTTTCCTATTTAGAAAAGTAGTAAATCATCACGTGGGTCTGTGCCTTACTAGCAAAGCTACACAATGCAACTGCTTCCTTTCTTTAGAGAAAGAGAGCTCAGTACAAAAACGGCCTTCTGTACCATAGACTAAGCCACTTACATAGGAGTCAGCTCTCTTTATCACAGAAAGCCAATATTAATGGCTACTGAGTATTTTTATATACTAATAAAGAACATCTGTTAGTCTTTGTGTATGTTAAGATTGCTTTATCGAAACATCAGGAAAACGGTTGTTACTATTTTATTACATATAATAATTACATTTGTTGATATTGTTAACCATGATAGTAGTTAACATGTATTTATTGAATGTTTACTATCTCCAGTCACTATGCTTTGAAACATTTTTCCACAATTTATTCAATCTTCATAAGAAGACTATAAACTAGATCCCTTTGTGATCCCCATTTTATTGATGAGGAAATGGAGGTTTATAGAAATTGAGTTCCTTGAGACGTCCAGTGGGCAAGTTCAGGGCAAGGGCTCAAGCTAACTTCTGTTTGACTCCTCAGCCCATGTTTTTAAACTCCACCCTAAATTATTTCCAAGTAAATAAAATAGATCTTTCCATACAACAGAATATGATTCTCTAGTCCAAGGGTCCCCAACCCCTGGGCCGCAGACCGGTAGCAGTCCACACAGGAACGGGGCTGCACAGCAGGAGGCGAGCGGCGGGTGAGCAAGTGAAGCTTCATCTGCCCCTCCCCATGGCTCCCCGTGGCTCCCCATCGCTCCTCATTGCTCGCATTACCACCTGAAACATTCCTGCCCCCACTTATGTGGAAAAATTGTCTCCCACGAAACCGGTCCCTGGTGCCAAAAAAGTGGTCGGGGAGCACTGCTGTAGTCATTAAATTGTGTGTTTGAAGACTATTTAAAGATGTGAGAAAACGTCCATAGTACAGTAGTAAGTTCATACGACACATAGAAAAACGTATGTAAACATTTAGGAAAACGTATGTTTGAAGGAAATACATCATGTGTTAGCATTTTTGTCTGTGTGGTTGAATTACAGATGTATTTTGTGTTCTGCCCAATACTTCTCTGTGTTTTTCCATAATTTCTATAATAACTATTTATAGTTGGAAGGATAATTATATGTTACTAATTAAAATAAAATCTATTAAAGTATTAGGAAGATTATAAGGAAATTTATCAAAATATTGAGAAGGCTTTTATTTAGGCAAAAGAACAATGAACATGCAATAGTATCACTCTTTTACTTATAATTTCTAAAGGCTCCTCACAGAAAGTATTTTTAAAATCCAAATGCCTTAGATACCATACAAGATCCTTTATAACCTAGACCTTGGCTATCTTCTTTCCAGATTTATAACCTAGTCCCTGGGTATCTTTCAAGACTTAATCCCTAAAACTCTCTCTGAGATGTATTCTACTCTCTGGTTTTATCAAACCACTTGAGGGTGCCATATTTCTTCCTAAGTCAATGCCTGTACATGTGGTTCCCTTTGTCTGGAATCACTAAAGCATAACCATTTTGAGGGCAAGGGTCACGTTGTCTTAAGACTGGTATTCAATTACCCAGCACAGTACTTACTATGCAGTAAGCCTTCAATACATATTTTTGAGTAAATAAAAGGGCTTCTTTTACCTACTCCTCCCTCCATTTTCAGCATAACAAAGTGGTTAGGTCCAGGCTTTAAAGCCAGTGGAACTGGAAGAGTGGTGTGTAGCTTTCACATTTACTCTATGTGTTTCTGTTTGGAAGTTTGACAGTGGAAGTGTATTCATATACTACCTAGGTAATTTGAAATAGAAAGAGGAGAAAAGATGTTTTGTTGAAATTTTCTCTGACAGAAGGGAAAAGATTAGTTGTTATTATTGGGTGTTATCTTTTAAGCCTCTGTTCAAATATCACCTCTTTCCTAAAGCCTTCTTGTATCCGTATTTCCCCTGGGCCCAGTTTGCTTCTCTACCTTCCTGTTTTCCATTTAGCTTTTTTTTTTTTTTTTGCCTCTATCTCTACATATTTCAGTGCATTGCAATTATTTACTTATGACTGTTTTCCATGCTCTTATGTGACGGAGAGCACAAGGTCTGCTTGACATTTTACTCTAAAGACCTAACTCACAGTGTACGTCCTGTAATGACTGAACATGCACAGGACTCCTTTCTCGGGTAACTCACAGACTCTGGAAAAGACCTCACCCAGAAGGTGACATTTGACTAGTCATTTGCTTCTAGTTGTTATTCCAATGCCCCTAGGCAGTAAAGCATGCCTGGCCATCCTGTTTAAGATGGCCTCATACCATCCTTTGTCCATCAGTCTCTGCCCCTTCCCTGTTATATTTTTCTCCTTAGTACTTATTACTATCTAACCTAGTATACACATTACTTATCTCTTTATTGCTTGTCTCTCCTTACCACGATATCAGCTGTATGAAGACAGAGATACAAGTCTGTTTTATTCCCTGCTATATCCCTAGAGCCTACAACAGGCCCTGGTGTACAGGAGGTATCCAGTTGATATTTGTGGAATAAATGAATGCCATGTACAAAATTATGGAGAGATGCACAGGAGGTGGGAAGAGTAGCATGGCTCTGCTGTACCAAATCTAAGCCTTTTTCTTGAATATTGTTTTGACAACCAATGAGTGGAAGTGAACTCAAGATACTACCCTGGAAAGAGGTTTGAGTGGGAGTATTTTATATTGACGAATGAGTGCAGACCTCATCAGAATCTTAGCTGTCCCTAGCGGACAATTAAGTAAAGGGAAGGGTGAGCATCCTTTCATTAAATGTAGATGACCTGGGGCTTCCCTGGTGGTGCAGTGGTAGAGAGTCCGCCTGCTGATGCAGGGGACATGGGTTCGTGCCCCGGTCCGGGAAGATCCTACATGCTGCGGAGCGGCTGGGCCTGTGAGCCACGGCCGCTGAGCCTGAGCGTCCGGAGCCTGTGCTCCACAACGGGAGAGGCCACAGCAGTGAGAGGCCCGCGTACCGCAAAACAACCCACAAACAACAAATAAACAAACAAACAAAAATGTAGATGACCTACTAAGAGGCCACTCCCAGGCCTCTCATACAAGGTACCTGAGGGAACATCTGCCCAACAGCCTTAAAAATTCACCTTAAAAAATTGCTTAGACCCTGCCTCTCACACAATCAGCTGGGTGAAGAAGGCTGTAAAGTCATACCCCACGAATCCTGGCCAAAAGAGTTTTAGCTTGAAATACACTTAACACAGGTATAACCAGATACCCGTCCTAGACAGGGTACGATCTCAACAAAGCCCCTTTTAGAGCACTAGGCTTCCTCCCTGCAGTCCACCAGGATAAAGGGAATGAGAAACAGACCCTGAGGTAACTAGCTGAGGTACCTTACTGACATGACAGCCTGGGCTACAGACTGGGAGCAAGAACAAAAGATACATTTGTTTTAGAACATTCGCTGACCCCCTCTTCCCTTTTGACAATATGAAGCTAACATGACCTATTGCTTGCTCAGACCTTTCCCATTTTTAGTTAATAAAACCAGACTGGCTGCCATAAAAGACCACTGGGCATTCTTTTCTCTGTAATGAGACATATCCAGTGTATCCAAAATGAAGTCAAAACATTTTAGAAAAAGTTAAAAAGAATGTTGGAGAGCATCTTTCTGGTTAACCTCTCTGAAAAATTGTTTTGAAGACCTATCTGAAGACCATTCTATGGACTCAGGCTCATGCAGTTTCTGTAGGACAGTCATTACTAGGGTGTGTGTGTGTGTGTGTGTGTGTGTGTGTGTGTGTGTGTGGTTGGTGGTGGGATGTTCCATGTTGAGCTTAAAATCATTCTTGGCTCAGAACCAGTCCCTATCAAGAGTGACAAATTTTCAGTAATGTCTGTGAAACCTCAGATGTGTTTTTCCATAAGGCAGAACAAATACACAGTGGTTAATATAAGGATAGCCATGATGTAGCATTTTAATATGTGGGTTCAAATCCTGGCATTGCCATTTTACTTCCTGCCTGACCTTAAGTACATTATTTAACCTTTTTGAAACTTTTTCTCCTCAGCTATAAATTTGGTAATAATAGAACTTGAATATAGGATTGTGGAAGGTTAAATGAGAGAATACATGTAAGACATTTAGCATCATGCCCTGCAACACAGAAGCGAACTCAGCAACTGTTAGCTATAATAGTATTTCTATCATGGAAAGAGCAACTAACTTGCCTTCTTTCTAGGAATTGAACTTTTTTTGGTGTGAACATGGGGTTGAGACAGGTCCACGGACCTTTCTGATCATTACAGCAACCTCAGCAACATTTGGGAATCTGAACATAATAACGCATTGTTTCATATTTTCTTGATTTTATTAACTGAAGAATATAGAACTAGGAACTGTTCAAAAGTGGGAGCTGTCTTCCTAACTCAGAAAAACATGTTTAGTGCAAATCAGCAACTATAAGAACATAGTTTAACATAGCTGTGGCATTATCTTTCATTGTAATTGGCGTTAATCATATATACTTATACTTTTAAGATAAATATTAGCGATTATTCCAAACGAGAATCATACTGTTACACATGCACATACCCAGCTTTATCATGGGCCATCTAAGTAACTGAACACTTTGTGACTGACATCCAGCCACTGACAGTTTGTTGGAAATGAATGCAGAGTGCCTATGAAGTCTCTCTCTGTAATGAAAATTTTATGCTTTCGAGGTTAATGTAGACGAGACTGTCCTATTGTACCAAGATTATCAAATATGTGAAAAGAAGTTGACATAGGAAAATACAACTTTTGTTCTTCACAATAGTAGATGCAAATTTGAAAGACTGTTCACTTTTATGAAGACACACCTCATTGCTTCCTAATTTCTTTCCAGGAAAACAGACTGGGGATGTAAGGTGTGACTGCGTGACTGGTGATACCTAATTATCACAAGCTGAACACATGGCCTGTCACTGAGTATTGGGTCAATTCACATTTCTGAATCAGTTAGCAAAGCAATTAGAAGAAAACATCAAATAACTGAATATTCTCTTGGTCCACATTTAGTCAAGATTATGTGGCATGCCTGAGAATCGCTAACAATTAGCACCTGTGCATTTAGCTTGTAACCGTATTTGACATCGAGTTTATACCTTTCTCTGGTTTTGGCCTTTTTTGGCAGGGAGAGATATGGAATAGCAGAATGATATTAATAAGCCGCTCCCGTAAAATTGTGATCATTTGAGTTGGTACTACCACGAGGGCCTTGATGGCCTGACGTAGCATCTACCTGCAACACTTACAGCTTCCTGGGGAACCTGCCGAGCTTTTTGACACTGCTCCATCCTGCTTCGGGCCCTTGCTGTGACCGTCTTTGGGTCACATCTCTAAGTGTTGAGGAGAAGGAAAACCCAGAAGTGTGAGGAATCACTTCATGGTAGCTTTTGAATTTTTCAGAGGCCATAACATGCAGAACGCTCAGTGCAGCTGCTTCTACTTCCTAAATCTCTCACATTTGTCCGGGAGGAACAGGCACAATGAATCTCTCTGCGCTGAGACAAGGGAGATCCCTGGGCAAAAAGCCAGAAATTTCCCATTGTTTGCCGTATGACAAAATTGTTTAGTTTGGGCTTTCTAGAATTTTGTGGCTATGCCATTATTTATTTATATTTTTCAACTAATAGACTTTTTTTTAGAGCCGTTTCAGGTTTATGGAAAAATTTATTAGAAGGTACAGAGTTCCCATATATCCCCCTCCCTGCACCCCTGGTTTCCCTTATTATTAACATATTGCATTAGTGTAGTGTATTTGTTACAATTGATGAACCAGTATTGATACATTATTATTGACTAAAGTCCACTAAAGTTTACATTAAACTTCAGGCTTTGTATTGTATATTCTGTGAGTTTTGACAAGTGTATAATGACATGTGTCCACCATTATAGTATCTTACCAGAATAGTTTCACTGCCCTAAACATCCTCCGTGCTCTACTCATTCACCTCTCTGCCCCTTCACTCCGTCTTCACCTACTGAAATCATATTCATTCTTCAGGTCTCCACCAAACTGACCTTTTCCCAGGAAACCTTCCCTGGCACTCTGCTCACATTAGGCTCTAAAGTTACTGGCTTCCTAATACCCCATACTTCCTCTTCACAGTATGTCTCATAATTGTTATTTCATAGTAATCTATTTGAATTTATCTTCCTCTCTAGACAGTATGTCTCAGAAGGGTAGGATTGCGTGTATTTTACTCACTGCTTTATTCTCAGAAGCTGTCGCAGTAATTGGGCATTGCAGGGAACCAATAAATATTTATTGAGTAAATGAATGGATAACAAACATATTGATATAAATATTACACTTCCAGATAGTAACTATAAATTAAAAAGAAAATGTTTCTTCATCAGTGTACTACTGAAAACAGAAACTTCTGTTATCCAGAAAAATTGCCATCTTTTAAATGGCTCCAGAAAGCTGACAAAGTCCTTTATCAGACACACGTAGCCACATGTACAAGGTTCTTCGTTACCTCACTCATGCTACTTCTCCAGCCTCATCACCTGCCTTATATGTGATGATCCAGTAATGCTGGACTGAACGAACTGCTTGCTATTCCTCACAGGCACTATGTGGTTTTATAGCCTTGTGACATTGCTCAGTCTTCTTTTACTGCTTGAAAGAGCCTCACTGCATGGCAAATCACCTGTCATTCTTCTTGATACAACTTGGGTGTCACCTTCCCCAGGAAGCCTTCTACGAACTCCCCGCTGAGGCTAGGTGTATCTCTGTGCTGCCATATCACTCTGTGTAGCCCTATATCATGGTGCAAACGTTCGACAAATATTTAACAAATGAGACTGAATGTCCTTTACCAAATTACACCAACATCACTGGAATATTTTTCTTTATCTTCTTATCTTCCCTTGAGACTGGGAGTGACATCAGTGACGAAACTGTCCTGTTCACTGCTCTGTCTTCAGTGCCTGGCATGGAATAGCCACCTGACCTAAGTTTACTGAGATTAACTGAATGATCAATGCCAAACAGTATTAAGCAAGGTCAGATTTACTCGAGTTTTCTATTGAAATAATTACAGCCTCCTTTTTGTTCATCCTTGATAATTTAAGGGCTTATATTAGGAGTTTGGGATTAACATATACACACTACTGTATATAAAATAGATAAACAACAAGGGCCTACTGTATAGCACAGGGAGCTATATTCAATATCTTGTAATCACATATAATGGAAAAGAATCTGAAAAAGAACATATATATGTATATGTATATCTGAATCACTTTGCTGTACACCTGAAATTAACAAACACAACACTGTAAATTAACTATACTTCAATGTAAATAAATAAAGTGTGTGTGTGTGTGTGTGTGTGTGTGTGTATGACTTTGCTGACTTCCCCAACAGCTGCCAGCATGTATATCTTCTAGACTGTGAACGGGGTGATATGTCCCATTATGTCCCAGCTTCAGTCTAAACTGACCTAGGACCACTGAATCAAGGCCTCTGTTGTTAGACATCTCACAAAAATAAGACCAAAAGTAAGATTTGTCCAGGTTCTCTTGGATAGCATCCTAGTTCTTCCTTCACTGACTGACACAATCAGTACTCATCCATTCACTCTCTGAGACATCCCCGTCCGCCACCAAATGTGAGCACTCCTTCCTCTGCGCTCTACCACACACTGTACACACTGCCATAACAGCACTTACCGAGTTGTAGTCAAACCACTTGTTGAAACGTATGTCTCTGTTTGACTGCAAGCTCGCTGAGGGCAGGGCTCTGTTCCATTAATCTCTAAATCCCAAGAATCTATTCCATGCACACATCAATCAATACTTTTCAAATGAATGAACCAATGACCATATGTACAATAAGAATAAGTAGAGTGCAGTTATGAATAGGTGTTACAAATATATAAAAAGAAAGAAATCCACACTATTTGCAAAATCCAATATAATCTCCAACACTGGCTCTGGGGAAGAACTGACATTTACTGAATGTCTACTATGTACCATGCTGGGTTCTAAGCACTCTGTCAGTATTACCTTGTTTCATCTTTATAATAGTCTGTCAAAGTAGATACAATCACCTTATTTTTCAGATGAGGAAACATGAATTCAGAGAACGGGGTTATACATTTAAGAAATGTCTGGGGCTTCCCTGGTGGTGCAGTGGTTGAGAGTCCACCTGCCGATTCAGGGGACAGGGGTTCGTGCCCCGGTCCGGGAGGATCCCACATGCCGCGGAGCGGCTGTGCCCGTGAGCCATGGCCGCTGAGCCTTTGCGTCCGGAGCCTGTTGCTCCGCAACGGGAGAGGCCACAACAGTGAGAGGCCCGCGTACCGCAAAAAAAAAAAAGAAAAAAAGAAATGTCTGACACCAAAGTTCCTTTTCCTGCTATTGAGAGATTATTATTTGAAGAGAAAAATATTCAGAATGGGAGAGAATCCATGGAGAAAGATGAAGGGATTTCCGATTAAGGGTCACAAGTATTCCTCCCCATGCAAAACTTTGTTGGCCTCAGAACACAAAGTCTCATTCTATCCCCTTGACTGTCCCCGACCATCTCTCTGTATCTAAGCAGATGGAACTCACTCCACCCCAGAGAACCTGGAAGGCCTGTCCTGGTGATAGTTTGCTAGGACTGGGTGACATCAGAGATGCCTTAGATTAGGAACCTTGTCAAAAAATCCTTTCAAAGCTGTGATTACTTAAGTGCATTTTCTCTCTTTTTTTTGTTTCTGAATTTCCTGAATATTTTAATTTTAGTACAATTTACTGATCTTGCCAAATAGATTTCATAGGGATGGCCCAATAAAACTATTTAGCAATAATAGATGTAATGGCAGATGAAAAATTTTTAGTTTCTATAGGATCAAGCAAACTTTGTATTATAGTGTGTCATTTCTCTGGGTATTTATACATTATTTTCCTCATTATATTGTAAGCTCTTTGAAAGCAGGAACCACATTCTTCTTAGCTGTGCATCCCCAGCATCTAGAACAATATCTTAAATATAATAGATGTAAATAAAAGTCTGTCATTGAATAATGAAAACATATATATGTCTCCCATCTGTTCCTGAAGGTTCTGGAAAGCCTCATAAAATTATACACTTTGAGATGAGGAATACTTTTTCCCATTACACACACACACACACACACACACACACACACACACGTGTGTGTGTATGTGTGTGTATGTGTAGAAACTGAGATTCCATATATTGTGAGGGCTGGACCCCACATTTTCTGACTCTCAGTCCTCTCTGTTTGCAATTTAAGCACCTTGGAGGCTAGGTGTTGTCATACATGGCATACCTGGAGAGCCCAGCAAATTTCTAACTGTGAGATTTTTCTCCCTTCAGAGAAATGAGCTATGCTGACATCTATATACTATGGTAGTTTCAGACACATTAACAAGTGAAAATTAAAAAGCTGGAAGTGGCAAAGCTTTTATGGTTAGATATTAAGATTTTTGGGAGTTGACCCCAAAGGACTGCAGATGTTTTCTCTGCTTGTCTGTGTTACATAATAGCAGAGAAGCTTCTCAGGAACCCAAGTAGATTTTACTATTGCAAATGTTCATGGTTCTGTAGAAGCTCAAGGGAATTAATAAGCTTTGGAGAAGGCAATTGGCTTCTCTAAGAACAAAATGCAGTAGTGAAGAAAAGTACAGAAAAAAGAGTGCCTATAACCAACCCTACCCCTACCTTACAGGTTTCCCGCACATTCTAAATGAGCCAAGTCTCCTGAAGCCTGTGTGCTCTGCATTTCTAAGACGGTGAGTGAATAATGTTTACTAAAATGTGGTGTGAAGACCACTGGGAATATACAAGATGATTTTAGGTACTTACTGATGGATATTTTTATTTCAACAGCCATGCATTTTTTTATGGTTAAGTTATATTTATTAAAATTACTGCATTGTTCTATTTATAGAAGTAAAGCAAATCCTCCTTCTAAAAAACTTATTTCAATATAGAAGTGATTGATTCAGAAACAACAAAGAAACTTCTAGTATAAGGTAGTTTTTCATGGATATGAAAAACTATTTCTGATAAATGAAATAATCGTGACTGACATTTAAGAAACACTAGGTTACAGAATAAGGTGACCAAAGTAGTCTTTATCTCCCAGCTTCCTTTGTGAAATAAAAGGCTCCCACAGTTGCATTTCCTCAGCATGTGAACCTGATTTAAATTTGGGACTATTTGGAACATTTCTTTTAAGGCTAGAAACATAAAACGAAAGTTTTCTATATTATTTTTCTTAAAAAACCCACAATACTTGGTAGAGTAGGTGCTAAATAAAGGCAGCAAGTTAGGCATTTTTAAAGAGCCTGTGGGGCTTCCCTGGTGACGCAGTGGTTGAGAGTCCACCTGCCGATGCAGGGGACACGGGTTCGTGCGCCGGTCCGGGAAGATCCCACGTGCTGCGGAGCGGCTGGGCCCGTGAGCCATGGCCGCTGAGCCTGCGCGTCCGGAGCCTGTGCTCGGCAACGGGAGAGGCCACAGCAGTGAGAGGCCCGCGTACCGCAAAAAAAAAAAAAAAAAAAAAAAAAAAAGAGCCTGTGACTGATGATGTGTATAGAAAATTGGAAACAGATTCCAGAGTTGTAATTGATAGCGTTTGGGAACCAGATTATGTGCTGGATGATCAGAGAGTGACATCGTAGATGGAGTCTAGGTTCCCTAAATTAACATTTAATAAGATAACAATATATGAAAATAAATGAATTCTATAATATACTCATAAACTGGTGTCATATTTTTGAGATTCTACATTCAATGTGCACATTCAAAGTAAACCTATCAATCTATCACTGCTTTTATAACACGAGTTATTCACGCTAATGAAATCATCTCATTATATAACGCTAAGAAATATATTAAATTTAGTCACATTTTTTTAAAATGTTGATGTTCACCACATTCTCACCCTTGTCTCATGGGCTTTTCCTGCATTTGCCTAAAAATAACTGTTACTTTAACAGTGAAATGAAATCTCTCAGCTTCCCTGGCTCTCTATGGGCAGTGGCAGTAAACTTAGCCTGAAAATGTAGTTTTGCCAGCATTTCATTTTGCCGGAAAATGAAATAAAACAAGTGCTCAGGATAAACATTTTCCATGTCCATTAACTTGTTTGATTTCGCATGGGTAAAACTTTTATTTTGTTCCATGTCACTTCTCACCTGTCTCTATTCATCCCTGCCAGCTTTATTTCCACACAGCAGTCCATAATAGTAGCCTGCCCAGAGGCTATTCTTAGTCCTGTCTTAGTTCTCTGGACCCTGAGCCAAGAAGAATCTGGAAGTAGCTTGGGGCCTCCTTGCCTTTGACAGGTAAACAAGGTCTGAAATGTGTCTGCTCTCCCCACGCCCAATATCCTGGGTATGGAGGCAGCCCCTGGGTGTGCACTGAGCTGCAGCTTCACACTACCACGAACACCCACCTGTGTGTGCTTCTGTCTTTCCCCTAGTTTATACCTGGAAAACAGTTCATCATTTTTTCACCCTATTCTCAAATCTGCAAAGTCATAATGTCAAAATGTCAGACTGTGCAGGTGATATAGCCTGGGGTAATGCCATTCTCCATCCTACTGACACATGATACGCACAACCAGCCACAGGCTCTAACCCACAGTCCAGAGCGGGGTACACTTGCTAAGCTGTTTGATAACCAAATTCAAAAGACACAACTATTAATTACTTTTACGCCTAGAGTGACCATGCGGCCTGGTTTTCCTGTGATATTTCCCTTCATGCCTGTTCTCCCAGAGTGATAATACGTTTGAGCACTCTCAAAGTTGTACTGATTTAGACAACAAATTGTGGTCACTCTATTTATGTCCTTAGAAAAACCTCTTCACCTCTCTTAAGCCACAATCAAAGGGACTGAACACTATGATTTCTAAAGATCCTTACAGTTCTAACATTCTACAAGAAATAAAGCCCACCTCAAGTATATAGAAAAATAAACAAGGAATTCTGAAAACCAAAACTTTCCTGAAATCCGCCCATCCCGAGTAATAATATGAAGTTTGCTTTAATTTTGGATTCATAGACTAACTTTTCCAGGGATTTTGTGTTTTCACGTGCAGACTGATTTTATGTCTACCCGACCTTACACAGGTGAAGAAAGATAAGTTCTGATGGCCCTGGAGACTTATTTTCTCTCTGTCTCTTGCTTGGCATCGCTTTGCAAGAAGCTAGATGTACAGGTCTGATCAGCTCAAAGACAGAACAAGTTGATTCCTGTAGCTCCACTCTGGAGGTCCCCTTTCCAACAAGGCTGTTCCCTCAACCAAGAAGCCTCTGTTATTACATAGTGGAGTTGATGTTCCCTGCTTTCCTTTCCAATTTTCTTACAAATATGTGAGTGTGAAGAATGCAGGGTCCTGCTTTGCAGGCATTTTTTGTGGTGCCTTCAGTTGGCCCACTCAGGCATGTTTCTCTGCAGGATAACAATGGATGGGGAAACTGTATAATTTTCTGATCCTCTGTCATTAAATCCCCTTGCATGGCAACAATATAATACACCACGGCAAAACTGGAGTGGTCCTTTCATGGTATCAGTAGTCATTCCATCGGGATGCAAAATTATTTATCATCAATATACCGAGAATGAGGCAGCACAGTTTAACAAGAGTATTGGAAAACCTCTGGCCCCTTTCCCAAGGCTCCCATGCACGTTGAGGCTGTGCAGTCTTGTCGTGTAGCCTCCAAATCTGTCTGTTCATCTAGGAAATAAATGCACCGGAGAGATCAAACTAAATTCTGGCCCATTAAGCTACCTAAATAAATTGATTGTGGAATCCAGGATTTTAAAAAGAGAAAGCCACTAGAGAAGGAGAGAATATGGATCCCAGATATTATGTCTGGATATGAGCCTGCAATTTCAAGTTCAAGTTGTGAAAAAATTTCATGTCTGCTAAGAGCATAGTCAGTTCTATAAAATGCTGCTTCTTATGTTCGGATACAGATTTCATTATTGATGGCTCTTTCAGACAGTTCAGTACCATTAGGGTGCACATCTAGGTCTCAGCCTTGTCACAGGCAGAGTTAAGAGTTGAATAGACCCTGCAGGTCCAACCTCCAGAACTAAGTTGAAGTAAGGAATGGTGTCTTTCTCGGGAAGCCCCAGTGTCTTACATCCAGGAGGTATTTAACAAATACTTAAACGTTGATGAAACCTGATGAACTTTAGGGGCATGTAACATATAGAAGAGGTTTAATATATGTTAAGTTCTTTCACATCTTTTCTTTTTTCACAAAAAGACTGAGCCTCAGATATGTCACAATGCCTATAACTGGTAAAGCAAGCATTACTGTTTTTTAATTCCACGTGTAGTGATCTGTCTTCTATACTGATATGGGAGTATTGAGGCATATCATACGAGGCATGTCAACAAGAGGAGAGCTACATGAGAGACTTGTACAGAACGTCTTGTGGTATTTTATTCCAGGTCTGTGGAAACTAAAAGGTGGGGGGCATCTTGTCATGATTTTAGTCTCTAATCTTCTTTAACATCAAGCTATACTACAGGATACACGTTCCTTTTTAACAGATTTTAAAAGACTAAATGAAATTCAGCTTGAAAATAGTTTTAATGTTATGAAGATATATCTGGGAGCTTTATAAATGGGAGCAGCAGTTATGTAATCCCCAAATTGCACAGTTAGTTACTATGTCCATGAACCTTTCAAACAAAGGTAACTATACAAATGAGCTACTACCAGAGACACTGGTTTTAATTCACGGAGAATTTCTAGTGTTTGCTTTTGACACAGGAGTATTTTCATTGGAAACTTTTGTTTTCCTTCTACTAATAACAAACAATACAGACCAGAAGTTCTAACTGCTGTCACATAATTAGTATCTCCACAGTCTTGGTTTGCCCAGCATGACTGAATTTAAGCCTGTTGTCCTGGCATAATTACTAATAGCACTTTCAGAAGTGAAAGTGGTCACCCTAAGGTATGCTGGCTGGCTCATCTTGAGATATGGATCCTCTCAGCCTTGGGCAGAGCATGAGCCAGACACTTCCAGCCATCTGTGTATGCATTATGCCGGGAAAACATTACCATTTTTCTCAATGTGCTATGGCATTAATATGGTTGACACACCAACTGGACAGTGTAGGGCTAGGCAAAGAAAAACTACGGCCCAATTGCAAAAAAAGGGCACAGGAGAAATGTAATGGATTTGTTACTTTCCCCGAGAAACTCTAAGGAATTAGGGACCTATATTTCAAAGTTTATTTGGGGAGTTATAATACTCTAATCAACAATGCTAGTTTTCAAACCAAGCTCATAGATACAGAGGACAGATTGGTAGTTGCCACAGGCAGAGGGTGGAGTTGGGAGAAATGGGTGAAGGGGGTCAAAAGGTACAAATTTCCAGTTATAAAAGAAGCAAGTCATGGGGATATACTGCACAGCATCATGGCTCTAGTTAACAATACTGTACTGCACATTTGAAAGTCGCTAAGAAAGCAGACCTTAAAAGTTCTCATCATAAGAAAAAACAATTTTAACTACGTAAGGTGACAGGCGTTAACTAGAATTATTGTGGTGATCATTTTTCAATGTATACAAACATTGAATCATTCCGTTATACATGTGAAACTAATATAATGTTATATGTCAATTAGACCTCAATTTAAAAAAATTACACAAGTCACAACACTGCTGGTTTTTCAATAATAAAAGAGAATTTGGAATCATGAACTTAGGTTTGAATCTTGACTATTGACATGCCCTTTGGCAATTTACTTGCCCTTTCTTTCTTTTTTTTTTTTTTGCGGTACGAGGGCCTCTCACTGTTGTGGCCTCTCCTTTTGCGGAGCACAGGCTCCGGATGTGCAGGCTCAGTGGCCATGGCTCACGGGCCCAGCCGCTCCGCGGCATGTGGGATCTTCCCGGACCGGGGCACGAACCTGTGTCCCCTGCATCGGCAGGCGGACTCTCAACCACTGCGCCATCAGGGAAGCCCTTTGCCCTTTCTAATTCTTGGTTTCCTTGTCTATTAGATGGGCCTAATTTTAGTTATATCTTATAGGATTATTATGAGGATTAAAATCACACATCAAGAATCTAATACCAAACACTCAAATTGATATTAATAATTATTGTCAAATGATACCTGGGTATGTTGTTCCAATAGAACTTACTACACTAACAATGAATGTTCTTGCTTATTTTCCACCATAGGCTGTAACCTTCTTGAGGGCAAAGATGGTCTTATTCATCCTAGTATCCAAGAGACAGCAATGATGATTTTGATTCATGGTATGCATTTAAACAAATGTTTTGAAAGAAAGGTTAAACAAGAAGTAGAAACCTTAGTTTACGTTCCTATCTTCTGTGTGAATTTGCTGCACATCTTTGGAAGATTTCCTTCTCTGGACTTCAGAACAAATGTATTCATTATTTTAATAATTTCCATCAAACTGAACAATATTAATTATCAATAATTAATTAAATTACATGAATTAATCCAATTGCAAAAATGCCATATATATATATATATATATATATATTTTTTTTTTTTTTTTTTTGCGGTAAGCGGGCCTCTCACTGTTATGGCCTCTCCCGTTGTGGAGCACAGGCTCCGGACGCGCACGCCCAGCGGCCATGGCTCACGGGCCTAGCCGCTCCGCGGCATGTGAGATCTTCCCGGACCGGGGCACGAACCCGTGTGCCCTGCATCGGCAGGCGGACTCTCAACCACTGCGCCACCAGGGAAGCCCCCCATATATTTTTTGATCAGTTAAATAAACCCAATTTACTTTTAGGAACTAGAACATACATCACTTTAGAAGTGGATACTTCTAAATACTTAATATTTTTTAATTTAGGAAAAAACTATTTACATGCACAAGGGTATTTGTTCTAGCACTGCTTATAACAGTTAGTAAAAATAACCTATATCTCCAGTGACAGTAAAATGATTAAGGTAAATAGGTTTAGCTACATGTTGTAATATTTTGCTGTCACTGAAACCAATATATAAGAAAAACCATAACACACAGAAAAATCTTAAAAATGTTAAAGTGATAAAAAGTGGTATGCAGAATTCATAATTACAATATTTTTGAAACATGCATATGAAAATGAATAAACTAGAATGTATAAAGTTGGAAATTTTATCTAGTGAAAATAGATTTTTAAAAATTCAGTTATTCAAAGAGTAGTTTTGAAGCAAAACACTGTAAGCTATTACTAACATTTGAAATCACAGGGCATTTTTGAAATGTTTAAACTCACGTTTCTGTATTTTTATAGTATTATCGTTTTATTATTTATATTTTAGCATAATTATAAAATCTCTTCTGAATATAAAACGTAAGAATAGAGTATAAAAAGACTTATTATATCATGTAAAGCTGGTAACCTAAGTATTATGTTTCAACATTTGTGCAATAAATGGGTATTTAAGATACGTTATAGAGAAATCAATGGTCAGAACCTCAGTAATATGGTGTCCTCTGGTTCCTGAATTGCATGTCACGGGCTGCCTTCCCTAAATTTGCATTATAATAAAATATTCATCCACTTCCAAGCCTTTACTTAAAACTGCCCCATATATTGTTTGGGATAGCTGAGTAGCAAATGTATTAGTGATAGAGCTGCTCATAAGAGGACTCTTTTTCACTTCCACCATCTGCCTCTGCAAATGTGAAGATCTCTGAGTTCACTATTCTTGATTGGTCAATTTAAACATGAGCAACTATTTCACAGTTAAGAAAGCAATGCTCATACCTGCAGACTACTTTTCCTTCTCTGAATGTTGTACCATATGATCCTGCAGTTCCACTCCTGGGCATATATCACGCACTCCCATGTTCACTGAAGCACTATTTATAATAGCCAGGACATGGAAGCAACCTAAATGTCCATCGACAGATGAATAGATAAAGAAGATGTGGTATTGATACATATATACAATAGAAAATTACTCAGCTATAAAAAGGAATGAAGTAATGCCATTTGCAGCAACATGGATGGACCTAGAGAATACCATACTAAGTGAAGTAAGTCAGACAGAGAAAGACAAATATCATATGATATCACTTATATGTGGAATCTAAAAACATGATACAAATGAACTTATTTACAAAACAGAAACAGACTCATAGACATAGAAAACAAACTTATGGTTACCAAAGGGGAAAGGTGGGGGGGGGGGTGCGAGAGAAAACTTAGGAATTTGGGACTAACGTATACATACTACTATATATTAATATAAAATAAACAACAAGGACCTACTGTATAGCACAGGGAACTATACTCAATATTTTGTATACTCAATATTTTGTAAGGTGTAATTGCTTTGCTGTACACCTGAAACTAACACAAAGTTGTACTGATAAATCAACTATATTTCAATAAAAAATAAATTTTTAAAGTGCAAAATAAATAAATAAATAACATAAAGTAGCCAGTGTTTTATGCCACAATCTTCACTTCCACCTCATAATACAGTACCTCTCTACTTCATGTACCTCTCTACTTACAGTACCTTGAACCTCTCTACTTAATGATATTGACATCATCCTGTCCAAAATCCTTCCATGGCTCCTTACCGACGACTGGATGAAATTACATTTTGTCACTGTTTTCAAGACCCTTTTCAATGAAACTTTAATACCCACCTCCCACTTATCTCCTGCAAATTCCTCATGCGCCACAATGAACCTCTCACTGAAATTACCTGCTCTGGGCTCTTTGGTAATGCCCTTGTTACCCCGAGACTTCCCTTCTTCCCCTAAATTTACGTGTTTTGATTCCAGATATCATTCAAAGTGCAGCTAAAATGCTGCCTTGTTCATGAAGTATTTTTATTCCCGTTAGAAAAGATTTCTTGATTTCTAACCTTCACCTAGAGTTAAACATTTCATAGCATTTAGCACCTTTTACATTGTCATTTTATATCTTTTACTAGACTATTCATTCCTGGAGTATAAACCCCTATGTTTGCTTTATGTAACTATGACAGAAGTAGAACTAGTACCCTTCTTGGCATATGGTAAATAAGTTGACTTATAAAAATCCCCCTAGTAGTACAAATAATTCTCATGTGACCTTCACCCAGATTCCCCAAATGGTAACAGGTTACGTAAGCAAGTATAATTTTCAAGACCAGGGAATTGACTTCAATTCTAAACTGATAACTAGTCTACTGAGTTTTTTCAACGTTTTTCAATTTCCCCACTAAAGACCTTTCTCTGGACAAGGATCCAACCTAGGATCGTATACAGCATTTAGTTGTCATGTCACCTTAAGTTTCCTTTAAGACAGATCTTCAGTCTTCTTTTACGTTTGATGGCTGTCACTTCTGAAGAATACTGGCCAGTTATTTTGTAGAACATTGCTCAATTTGGGTTTGTCTACATTTCTTCCTGATTAAGTTTAGATTGCACGCTTTTGCTAAGAATACCACAGAAGTTATTTTGAGCCCTCCCAGGGAATCATGTCAAGAGGCACATGATATTGATATGTCTCATTATTAATGATGTTCATTTTGATGTTGATCACTTGGTTAAGATGATTTTTGTCTGGCCTCTCTGATATCAAGTTACTGTTTTCTCCTTGGTAACAGCTAAGTACATTGTAGAGAGATGCTTTCAGAATATGAAAATACCCTATTTCTCATTATTTTAACACACAAGTTTTAGCACCCACTGATGATACTTGCCTGAAACAATTATTACTATGATGTTTACCAGATGATGATCTTTTTTCTATTTTCATCACTCTTTCAACACTCGCTAATTCAAATTCTACCAAGAGGAGTATCTTTCCACCTCATCCCTCATTTACTCATATTCAATTATTTAATTCTACTATTTATTCATGAATATTTTCCACTTAAAATTTCTAATAGCATTAAATATATGTTGAAGCAACACATATACTTTTAGAGACTATATGGTTAGGATTCAGATGGGTACTCTTCTGAATGTCCCATACATTTCAACTCAGTAATCTTCAAAGTAACCCTATGAGGTAGGTAATATTTAAAGATGAGGAAATTGAGGCACAGGAAACTTATATAACTTGCCCGAGTCATTCAGAGTTAGGATTAGAACCTCAGCAGTCTGGCTCCAGAGCCCATGCTTTTAACCAAAATACTACATTTCCTCTAATAAGGCTTGGTGAGAATCAGGAGGAATTTTCTTTTTCTCTCTCCTGTCATTCACATGTCTGTAGCCAAGATCAGTAAGTGCATAAGGTCTGCTAGGATCTCAGTATCATGGGACCAAGAGGCAGAATTTGCTCACAGGGTGAGGGACTTGGCAAGTTGGAGGATGAAAATCTAGCTGTACAGGCAGATCCTAGCAAGAATGGTAAAGCAATCAGAGATACAACAGGGGATGGTCTCTTCATGTCCCATATATGTTCTATTGGTAGTATCTTCCTGCTGTGCTGTCTTAACGAGGCTCATTGATGTAACTGATCAGGAGTGTGTACCTGGGTGCGGAGTGTGAGAACGGCTACACCTGTGGCAGTTAGTGAGTTAAATCTAGAAGGCAGGCTGAGAATCGGGAAACTAGGCAGCAACCGCTTACACTTAAGAGGAGTTCAGTGATAAGTAATTCAATGATATTTATGCTGAGAAGACTTAATATCCAAGTCTAGAAATAGGGCTAGTCAAAACTAGGTGAGATCAGTGGTCTGGAATATCAGGCAAGCAATTAGGCACACTAGAGAGTAGACAATGAAAACAAAATTTCAGTCCCACACCTGGGCCAGCACGGGAGGAGAAGAAGGAACACTGTAACTTGGAAACCACACAACCTTCAAGGCACCTGTTTCTGGTAGGTGTCATGGCACAGTAATTTCACAGCCAGAGTTTGGCTTGGGGTGATTAGACTTCACACTAAACTTCTTTTGGTGGGGCTGAGACTGCTGAGTTTCTTAGTGAATCTGCCAGGAAATGACTCAAGAACTAGATATAGTTGAACCTATAGATGGGGCTCTTTCATTCATTTTTTCTTACATTCATGCATTCACTCTACATCAAGTGCCTACAGTGAGCCATGCATAAATGCAGGGAATAGACCATGATCAAGACGTGATCTACACCCTCAAAAACTTCATATTCTAGTGAGGCAGTGCTCCAGTAATAAACACAGAGTGCACATAGGAGGGAACAGAGACTCAAACTTGTGGTGGTGTGTCTGGGTAGGAGGGTTAAGAGAAGATTTCATGGAGGAAATAGATCCAGCTGTGAGGATAATCGAGCCTGAGAAATTGAGACAAGCACCCACAGAAGCACACACTTGTTATAAATGCAAAGACATTAAAAAAATGAAGTGACCCAGCAAGCAAGATGACTACCTCAGTGAAAGAACATCATCAAGCCATCCCCACTGCCATCTCTGATGAGCATGTTCAACTATGGTGAAGTGGAAGGAAGGTTAAGCTGTGCAGAGATATTTACAGACCCTTAAATAGCTGTAAAGCATGGCACTGAATGACATTTGTGTAACCCCTTCCCTAATAACAGGGATTAGAGCTGCAAAAGATCTAGGCGGTCATGGAGTTCAATCTCTGGTCATTTCTAATTCTAGACAAGGTATAATAATAATTATTTATATTTGCATAATACTTTATAAAGCACTTTCATAACCATTATTATCTCTTTTGATCTTCACAACAATTTTGTGAGATAAGCAGAAACGATACCATTAAAATCCTTCTTTCCCAGAAGAGGAAACTAAAGGAGCCAGAAAACTTAATGGTTAGAGAAGAAAAAGTGAGGAAGTAGAGCCAAGTCTGGCATAAAGGTTTCTTAACGTCTCATCCAGCATTCTCTCCATATAACAAAACCTTCAATTTGCCATTTAACCAAGGAGCAACTTATACTTTGAAATGGAGAGTCTGATATTCTTTTAGTAACTCCCTATCTATCTACCTTCTCCTCTCTATGGAAAGCTTATGAGGAGAGAGAGTAGTAGCATCATACAGAGAAAGGCTTTCAAAGTGTGACCCCTCTGGAACCCCCCTCTGAGCATCTCCTGAAGAATTTTTGAAAAAGACACATTCTTCTCCTTACTTCAGGCTTTCTAACTGAGAATCTGGAGGTGTGAGGAATGCATTTTTAACAAGCCCATCTGGGAATTTTGATGCACACTGAAATTTGAGAACTGCTTCTACAAAGATTTGGAAGATCTGTCATCATAAAACCCCTCCCCCCAATCACAATAGATGAAGCAGAAGAAAGGTGAGGAGGAAGTACTCAGTTTCTACCAGAGACACCTTAGCTCTTCCACAAATTCCATCAACCCTTTTCTTTTGCCTCTTTTAAAAATTTTTGAGATGTAACTGGCATATAACATTGTGTAAGTTTAAGGTGTATAACATGGTAATTTGATGCATTTATATACTGTAATATGATTACCATCGTAGCATTAGCTAACACCTCTATCAAGTCACAAAATTACCATTTTTTTGTGCTGAGAACATTTAATATCTAGTTTCTTAGCAATGTCAAAGTATATAACTCATTATGGTTAACTGTAATCACAATGCTGTACATTAGATCTCCAGAACTTATTTATCTTCTAACTTCAAGTCTGTACCCTTTGCCCGACATCTCCCCAATTCCCTCATCTCCCAGCCCCCAGTAACCACCATTCTACTCTATTTCTAAGAGTAAAACTTTTTTTGATTCCACATGTAAGTGACATCATACAGTGTTTGTCTTTCTCTGTCTGACATCTCATTTAGCATAATTCCCTCATGCTCCATCCATGTTGTCACAAATGGCAGGATTTCCTTCCTTCTTGTGGCTGAATAATATTCCATTGTGTGTGTGTGTGTGTGTGTGTGTGTGTGTGTCTGTGTGTGTGTATATACATATATACATATATACATATATATATATATATATATATATATATATATATATATATGTAAAACATCTTCTTTATCCACTCATCAGTTAATAGACACTTAGGTTGTTTCCATAGCTTGGCTATTGTGAATAATGCTGCAGTAAACATGGGAATGCAGGTATCTTTTCGATATTCTGTTTTCAACTCTTGAAAAGACATATAAAAACAGGAAGCTTGCTATGCAAATGTTGCTTCAAGAAAACTCTCCTTGGACAGGCTTCTGGTGCTCCAGCCAGGTGTCAGGGCTGTGCCACTGATGGGAAAGCCAAGTTCAGGACAGTGGTCCACAAGAGACCTCCCAGCTCCACGTAATGTCAAATGGCGAAAATCTCCCAGGGATCTCCATCTCAGCACCAAGACCCAGCTCCACTCAACGACCAGCAAGCCACAATGCTGGACACCCTATGCCAAACAACTAGCAATACAGGAACACAACCCCACCCATTAGCACAGAGGCTGCCTAAAATCATAATAAGGCCACAGACATCCCAAAACACACCACCAGACGTGGACCTGCCCAACAGAAAGACAAGATCCAGCCTCAACCACCAGAACACAGGCACTAGTCGCCTCTACCAGGAAGCCTACAGAACCCACTGAAACAACCTTAGCCACTGGGGACAGACACCAAAAACAACGGGAACTACAAACCTGCAGCCTGTGAAAAAGAGACCCCAAACACAGAAAGATAAGCAAAATGAGAAGACAGAGAAACACACAGCAGATGAAAGAGCAAGGCAAAAACCCACCAGACCTAACAAATGAAGAGGAAATAGCCAGTCTACCTGAAAAAGAATTCAGAATAATGATAGTAGAGATGATCCAAAATCTTGGAAATAGAATAGAGAAAATGCAAGAAACATTTAACAAGGTCCTAGAAGAGCTAAAGATGAAACAAGCAACGATGAACAACACAATAAATGAAATTAAAAATTCTCTAGAAGGGATCAATAGCAGAATAACTGAGGCAGAAAAATGGATAAGTGACCTGGAAGATAAAATACTGGAAATAACTACTGCAGAGCAGAATAAAGAAAAAAAGAATGAAAAGACTTGAGGACAGTCTCAGAGACCTCTGGGACAACGATAAATGCACCAACATTCGAATTATAGGGGTCCCAGGAGAAGAAGAGAAAAAGAAAGGGACTGAGAAAATATTTGAAGAGATTATAGTTGAAGACTTCCCTAATATGGGAAAGGAAATAGTCAATCAAGTCCAGGAAGCACAGAGAGTCCCATATAGGATAAATCCAAGGAGAAACATGCCAAGACAAATATTAATCAAACTATCAAAAATTAAATACAAAGAAAAAAATATTAAAAGCAGCAAGGGAAAAACAACAAATAACACAAAAGGGAATCCCCATAAGGTTAACAGCTGATCTTTCAGCAGAAACTCTGCAAGCCAGAAGGGAGTGGCAGGACATACTGAAAGTGATGAAGGAGAAAAACCTGCAACCAAGATTACTCTACCCAGCAAGGATCTCATTCAGATTTGATGGAGAAATTAAAACCTATACAGACAAGCAAAAGCTGAGAGAGTTCAGCACCACCAAACCAGCTTTACAACAAATGCTAAAGGAACTTCTCTAGGCAAGAAACACAAGAGAAGGAAAAGACCTACAATAACGAACCCAAAACAATTTAGAAAATGGGAATAGGAACATACATATCGATAATTACCTTAAATGTAAATGGACTAAATGCTCCCACCAAAAGACACGCATTGGCTAAATGGATACAAAATCAAAACCCATATATATGCTGTCTACAAGAGACCCACTTCAGACCTAGAGACACATACAGACTGAAACTAAGGGGATGGCAAAAGATATTCCATGCAAATGGAAACCAAAAGAAAGTTGGAGTAGCAATTCTCATATCGGACAAAATAGACTTTAAAATAAAGACTATTACAAGAGACAAAGAGGACAGTACATAATGATCAAGGAACCAATCCAAGAAGAAAATAAAACAACTGTAAAAATTTATGCACCCAACTTAGGAGCACCTCAATACATACGGCAAATGCTAACAGCCATAAAAGGGGAAATTGACAGTAACACAATCATAGTAGGGGACTTTAACATCCCACTTTCACCAATGGACAGATCATTCAAAATGAAAATAAATAAGTAAACACAAGCGTTAAATGATACATTAAACAAGATAGACTTAATTGATATTTATAGGACATTCCATCCAAAAACAACAGAATACACTTTCTTCTCAAGTGCTCATGGAACATTCTCCAGGATAGATCATATCTTGCATCACAAATCAAGCCTTGGTAAATTTAAGAATATTGAAATCATATCAAGTATCTTTTCTGACCACAACACTATGAAACTAGATATCAATTACAGGCAAAATCTGTAAGAAATACAAACACATGGAGGCTAAACAACACACTACTTAGTAACCAAGAGACCACTGAAGAAATCAAAGAGAAAAATCAAAAAATACCTAGACACAAATGACAATGAAAATACAACGACCCAAAACCTATGGGATGCAGCAAAAGCAGTTCTAAGAGGGAAGTTTATAGTGATACAATCCTACATTAAGAAACAAGAAACATCTCAAATAAACAACCTAACCTTACACCAAAAGCAATTAGAGAAAGAAGAACAAAAAAACCCCAAAGTTAGCAGAAGGAAAGAAATCATAAACATGAGATCAGAAATAAATGAAAAAGAATTGAAGGAAATGGTAGCAAAGATCAATAAAACTAAAAGCTGGTTCTTTGAGAAGATAAACAAAATTGATAAACTATTAACCAGATTTATCAAGAAAAAAAGGGAGAAGACTCAAATCAATAGAATTAGAAATGAAAAAACGAGAAGTAACAACTGACACTGTAGAAATACAAAAGATCATGACAGATTACTACAAGCAACTATATGCCAATAAAATGGACAACCTGGAAGAAATGGACAAATTCTTAGAAATGCACAACCTTCTGAGACTGAACCAGGAAGAAACAGAAAATATGAAGAGACCTAAAACAAGCACTGAATTTGAAACTGTGATTAAAATTCTGCCAACAAACAAAAGCCCAGGACCAGATGGCTTCACAGGTGAAATCTATCAAACATTTAGAGAAGAGGTAACACCTATCCTTCTCAAACTCTTCTAAAATATAGCAGAGGGAGGAACACTCCCAAACTCAGTCTACCAGGCCACCATCATCCTGATACCAAAACCAGACAAAGATGTCACAAAGAAAGAAAACTACAGGCCAATATCACTGATGAACATAGATGCAAAAATCCTCAACAAAATACTAGCAAACAGAATCCAAGAGCACATTAAAAGGATCGTACACTATGATCAAGTGGGGTTTATCCCAGAAATGCAAGGATTCTTCAATATACGCAAATCAATCAACGTGATACACCATATTAACAAATTGAAGGAGAAAAACCATATAATCATCTCAATAGATGCAGAGAAGGCTTTCGACAAAATTCAACACCCATTTATGATAAAAATCCTCCAGAAAGTAGGCATAGAGGGAACTTTCCTCAACATAATAAAGGCCATGTATGACAAAGCCACAGCCAACATCATCCTCAATGGTGAAAACTGAAACCACTTCCACTAAGATCAGGAACAAGACAAGGTTGGCCACTCTCACCACTATTATTCAACATAGTTTTGGAAGATTTAGCCACAGCAATCAGGGAAGAAAAAGAAATAAAAGCAATCCAAATTGGAAAAAAAGAAGTAAAGTTGTCACTGCTTGCAGATGACATGATACTATACATAGAGAATCCTAAAGATGCTACCGGAAAACTACTAGAGCTAATCAGTGAATTTGATAAAGTGGCAGGATACATAATTAATGCACAGAAATCTCTTGCATTCCTATACACTAATGATGAAAAATCTGAAAGTGAAATTAAGAAAACACTCCATTTACCACTGCAACAAGAAGAATAAAATATCTAGGAATAAACCTACCTAAGGAGACAAAAGACCTGTATGCAGAAAATTATAAGACACTGATGAAAGAAATTAAAGATGATACAAATAGATGGAGAGATATACCATGTAATTGGATTGGAAGAATCAACATTGTGAAAATGACTCTACTACCCAAGCAATCTACAGATTCAATGCAATCCCTATCCACTACCACTGGCATTTTTCACAGAACTAGAACAAAAAATTTCACAATTTGTATGGAAACACAAAAGACCCCAAATAGCCAAAGCAATGTTGAGAAAGAAAAACAGAGCTGGAGGAATCAGGCTCCCTGACTTCAGACTATACTACAAAGCTACAGTAATCAAGACAGTATGGTACTGGCACAAAAACAGAAATATAGATCAATGGAACAGGATAGAAAGCCCAGAGACAAACCCACACACATATGGTCACCTTATGTTTGATAAAGGAGGCAAGAATATACAGTGGAGAAAAGACAGCCTCTTCAATAAGTAGTGCTGGGAAAACAGCTACATGTAAAAGAATGAAATTAGAACACTCCCTAACACCATACACAAAAATAAACTCACAATGGATTAAAGACCTAAATGTAAGGCCAGACACTCTAAAACTCTTAGAGGAAAACATAGGCAGAACACTCTATGACATAAATCACAGCAGGATACTTTTTGACCCACCTCCTAGAGAAATGGAAATAAAAACAAAAATTAACAAATTGGACCTAATGAACCTTAAAAGCTTTTGCACAGCAAAGGAAACCATAAACAAGATGAAAAGGTAACCCTCAGAATGGGAGAAAATATTTGCAAATGAAGCAACTGACAGAGGCTTTATCTCCAAAATTTGCAAGCAACTCATGCAGCTCAATATCAAAAAAGCAAACAGCCCAATGCAAAATGGGCAGAAAACCTAAGTAGACATTTCTCCAAAGAAGATATACAGATTGCCAACAAACACATGAAAGAATGCTCAACATCATTAATCGTTAGAGAAATGCAAATCAAAACTACAATGAGATATCATCTCACACCAGTCAGATTGGCCATCATCAAAAAATCTACAAACAATAAATGCTGGAGAGGGTGTGGAGAAAAGGGAACCCTCTTGCACTGTTGGTGGGAATGTAAATTGATACAGCCACCACGGAGAACAGTATGGAGGTTCCTTAAAAAACTAAAAATAGAACTACCATATGACCCAGCAATCCCACTATTGGGCATATACCCTGAGAAAACCATAACTCAAAAAGAGTCATGTACCACAATATTCACTGCAGCTCCATTTACAATAGCCAGGACATGGAAGCAACCTAAATGTCCATCGACAGATGAAGGGATAAAGAAGATGTGGCACATATATACAATGGAATATTACTCAGCCATGAAAAGGAACGAAACTGAGTTATTTGTAGTGAGGTGGATGGACCTAGAGACTCTCATACAGAGTGAAGTCAGAAATACAAATACCGTCTGCTAACAGATATATATGGAATCTAAAAAAAAAAAAAGGTCATGAAGAACATAGCGGTGAGACAGGAATAAAGATGCAGACGTACTAGAGAATGGACTTGAGGATATGGGGAGGGGGAAGGGTAAGCTGTGACAAAGTGAGAGAGTTGCATGGACATATATACACTACCAAACGTAAAATAGATAGCTAGTGGGAAGCAGCCGCATAGCACAGGGAGATCAGCTCGGTGCTTTGTGACCACCTAGAGTGGTGGGATAGGGAGGGTGGGAGGGAGGGAGATGCAAGAGGGAAGAGATATGAGAACATATGTGTGTGTATAACTGATTCACTCTGTTACAAAGCAGAAACTAACACACCATTTAAAGCAATTATACTCCATTAAAGATGTTAAAAGAAAAAAAAAGAAAACTCCTTGGCTCTGCTTCTAATGAGATTGCCACCCATTACACCATACTTTTATATAAACTCCATATCTGCCCTTGCGTGGGCTATGACATCAGATCCAAGGTTTTCTGGGAAGAGGTTGAGGAAACATCTCACCCTCCCCAAAGGACTCTGATAGGTAAGTAAATGTGCAAAGCTCTGAGGAAAACCCCAAGAGAGAATAATCACCCAAGCTGTCACGGTTTGGCACAGAATTTGGGCACATAATCTGGGTACACATCAGAGGTCATGATTAAAAAAACAGGAGTTTTTTAGAGGCACATAGGATTCTGGGGGATAACGGAGAGTAGTGGGCAGATGATAATTTGATAACCTGAGTTTGTTAGATCTTTACCCCACCTTCATTTTCAGACATCTGGGATCTGCACACTTTACCTCCTATGCCAAACAGTTTGCCTCTCCACTGCTGGATACACTCAGGATGATTGGAAATGACAAAGCCTGGGCCTTTCCCAAAATGACCCTCAATGGTGACCTCTTCGAGGACATTGTCTCTTTCATTTTGGGGGCTCCCCCAGTCTGAGCAGGCTTGCAGGATTTAGTGACAGTGAAAGGCATATGACTGTAAAGCCTTACTATAGGCTTTGGGCCATTTTGCCAGGATGCAAATTATCAGTAAACCAAACAGCCTGTCTGGAAGAGATGTAAGGCGTGTAAAATCACATTGCATCATATCAGAAACGTAACAACAATTTTCCACAGTTAATCACTAACCAAAAATTGCAGACTGTAGCCCCCAAAGCAGCAGATACTTCTAATTTGTTCTAGATGACTGACCACACACACTGATTTGACTATACATGCTGGAAGGAACTGCAGTTAATTGTCAATGGTAATGAAGCTTATATTGACTAGTTAGGCAGAAATGAAGAGCAAAATTCAAAGCTGTTTCAAGGAAAGATTGAAATGATACTGAAAGCTGGTGAACTACAGAGCTATTTGCAGGTCTGTCAAATGAACATTAGTATGAGAAACGAGCTAGTAAAATTCTCTTCTATATCATAATTACAAAAGGAGAATAATCATGCACCCTCCATTTACTAAGGTCTGAATTTATAAATCTAGGACCATAGTTAGATAAATAAATTTGCACCGCAGCCTAGTAGAAAGTGCAATGAAAGCAATTTGATTTACATTAAATATTCCCAACTGAATAATACTAATGAAAGGCTAGAGGGAAAAAAAAGGCAGGACAAGAAAAAATGACACTGAGACTTAATAGCAATGCCTTACAAACAGACAGAGAGACATTAACAACCAGATATTCTGTGCAGCAAACCATTATTTATGACAAGGTCACCTTTGCTGTAAGTAGATACGCAGCAACCATTGAGTTATAGGCTGGTGGAGACCTTAAAAGTTACAAAATCCATCCCCTTCATTTTACAGCTTCTTCAACTGAAGCCCAGAAATAGGGAATGGAAGAGGAGGGAAGAAACTAACAATTATTTAGTATCTATCGTGGAAAAATACACATTGCTATGCTTTTCCCAGACCCCACTCATTCAATCCCCATATAAGCCTTGAAAGGCAGGTGTCACTGTCCCAGGACACGAGAGAAAACTAAAGCTTCAGAAAAGTGGCAGAGCTCATCCTGTCACTCCATGCTGTCCTGCAGGAATGGAATCATGGCTGGTCCATTTGATGAACCAGTGCCAGTGCTAGGCCTGGACTGCAGTCTCAGGAATTTGTTTATTCTTGACCCAGAAATCAACCCATAACAATTCTATCAGAGACACTTTCTAAAATCTCAAAAGTAATATGCAAGCATTTGATGACCGTTGGGTTTTAAGACAGGGTAAGTTCAAAATATCCCAGAATAGTCATATATCTACATGCCAATTTAGAACTAAGCAAGTCCACTAGAGTACACTGATTAATAATGCTGGCCCCCACTGACTGAACACCAACTACATACTTGGCTCTATAATAATAGCAATTTACTTTTATTAATACCTGATAGTATAACCATTATCAGGCCTTGCAGATAAAAACATCAATGCATTGCAGAGTGGTTAAGTGACTTTCACAAGGTTACATGCTCAAGAAGTGGCAAAGCCAGATTTAATACCCAGGTCTATAGGCTCCAAAGGCCCTGTTTTTCCTTCTCTACTGCTCAGATCTCTTGACATTCCCTAAATCTCCACTGAATTCCCATAACATTCTCAGTCTGAATAATTCATGTGGACCTTGACCTTGTTATATATCCTGTTATATAAACCTTTCCGATGATTTTTCCTCTGTGCCAGCCCTGTGTCCCCAAGAAGATGACAAGCTTGGATACCTCTTTATATTCTCCTCAACATCAAGGATGGTACTGCACATACTGCTGACACAGCCCATATCAGTAGTGATACTGGTGGCAAAGGGCTGCTATAGGCAAGCTCTGGGCAAAGGGTTCCCAGCATCCACCCTCAACCCTGGATTTTTTTTTTTAGTTAGTTTCTTCACATGCTCAGAACCTCCTGAGGCCTTCAAGAGGGAAGCACACTTACAAGGTCTAGAGGAAGTGGTTCATGGATAAACCATAAGGGTCTGATAATATCCAGTTGACCTGGGACCCAACTTTGTCTATAAACATCCCAACCTTTGTAGGATAGATGGAAACAGGAGCCAACTGACTTCAACTGACTGGATCTCCCAAATGATTCGGTTTAAAAAGTTTTGTAACCTTTATTTATCTCATTTCCTCATCTCTCTCATACCACATTTCTCTCAACTGATTTTCTCCTTTGCAGGTACTGCACAACCCAGAATCCAGTCTAGAGGAAGAGCCGGTGACAGTGAGCCTTGGTCCCTGGGGAAGGCAACAGAAATTAAGAAAACTCTTCAAAATAGAGAAGCAGCAGATAGATCTTCCTCCGCTAATGAGACCAAAATGGAAAACTATAAGTAGACAAGTACTTAATGACACCAATCAGTGGTCCAAGGGCAAGGAGTAATAAAATTTAGGTACAGATTTAAATTCAGAATAAAATCAAATTCATTTTGAGAAACAAGCTTGAAGGGAAACTTCCTTGAATTAAGTGATCTGAAATTTTAAGTTCTCCTTATTTTGGTTTCCCACTGGGATTAGAAGCAGACTATTAGGAGGAAATAATATTTTTCAAAAATGTTCCTTTTCCTCTTTTTAGTCTTGCATATAAAAATTCTGTATAATTTGATCTTAAAAATATTCAAATATCATAAAAGTAATTGTATTTTTCTTGCCTTCATCAAAAATGGGTATTCTTAGCTACAAAGTTTGATATGCTTAATGGGTTTTAATATATGCTAAATAAGACTTCATTTCAAGTTACCTTGCTGAATTGAAATCTGTCGAACAGACACCTACTGTTTGAGATAAAATTACCCAACTCCATCACCAATAAGCATAAAATCTTGAAATGAAACCACTTTTCTTTTTAACCTTTTACTTATAGAAAGTTTCAGACATATACAAAGAGAGACAGGATCATATAATGAATCCCCATTTATCCATCACCGGCTTCATTACTCTTCAAAATGTTGCCAGTCATCTTGTCTCACCTAAACTCTCTCTCTCCCTTGCTCTAGTATTTTAAAGCAAATCCTTTACATCAAGGCACTTTACCTGCAATACATTATTATTTATTTCTAATAGATATTTAAAAAGATATATTTTATAATATCATAATCACACCTAGTAAAGTATTAAGAATCATTTATTAATATTATGTAATACTTATTTGATATTCAAAAGTTGGTAAAACCAGTTTTCATTGTGAAGTGTAGTCAGGATGTCTCTGGTATGGTAAGATGAGGAATTATCACTAATGTGGCCAGGGTTAGCCAGACAGGGACACTTCACTGAGAAGCTTCTTTGATTACTTATGTCTGGGATAGAAAACAGCTTCCTGACTTTGTTTCCTGGATGACCTATGATCACCCACCTTGCTTTATTCTCTGTTTTCTGAATTAATGTTCCAAAGTTCTAAGTAACCATTGTGATTTGACTTTCTGTTTTTGACATACACTCCTGTATGAACACTTGTTCTAGACTGCTTCCTTGGTTCTAGCATTTCAGTTAACCTTTTTTTTTGTTTGTTTGTTTGTTTTTGTTTTTGTTTTGTTTTTTCTTTTTGCGGTATGCGGGCCTGTCACTGTTGGGCCTCTCCCGTTGCGGAGCACAGGCTCCAGATGCGCAGGCTCAGCGGCCATGGCTCATGGGCCCAGCCGCTCCGCGGCATGTGGGATCTTCCCAGACTGGGACATGAACCCGTGTCGCCTGCATCGGCAGGCGGACTCTCAACCACTGCGCCACCAGGGAAGCCCTCAGTTAACCTTTGATCTTCATTTTCTATGGAGACAAAATAATCAAATGGTAAGTCTCTGGCATTAGCTTAGGTTAAACAAGTTTTGGTTTCTCCATTTACTACCTACGTGACTTTGGACAATTTTTCTAGCCTCTCTGTGTCTCAGTTCCTTCATTTGTAAAATGAATATAAGAAGGCTACTTATCTCAAAGAGTTGTTTTAGAATTAGAAGAAATGACCCTTTGCTGAGAGACTAATATACAGTAAGCACTCAATAAATGTTGACCATTATGGCCCCCCTTGCTTCCAGCCTTTGCAGTGAGTTTGCTAATCCTCAGATTCCCTCCACTCCTCTTTGTCCTCTCTAGCATGTCCCAACAAACACCTCAGCTCAGGTGTTATTTCCTCTAATTCTTAAAAACTCTTTGAGATAAGTAGTCTTATTATATGCACTTTACAATAAGTTTCCAGAACTCCTGATCTCTTGTTATATGGCTAGAATAACCATTTTCTGTACATTCACACGTCAAAGCTAATTGTAAGCAGAGAAAATATATAGCATGTACGCATTTGAGAATGAAGGAGAATTACAGTTGCTGTTGCCAATATAAAAATTTTAAAGTGATAATGAAGTCAAGAAATCTAGCCAGGAAAATGCAAACTTTGTTAATCACACACTTTAGAACTTATATTTTCCCTGGAATTTTTAGGTAGAGAGATTATCCAATTGAAGCAAAAATTTTTTAAATGTTATACATTTTTTGAAATTTAGAGATTAAAGTGATGGTACATACTAAATGTACCATCAGTGTAACACTGTGATTCTATAAGCAAGATACCCTCTTTAATATTTTTAATGAGAAAATCCCATCTGTATTCACGTTCTGTTTCTCATTGAAACCATAGGCCCCTAAACTGGCAACCCATTTCTTGATAATGAAAAGTTAAGACATCAAAACTCTTTCCAAGGGCTTCCCTGGTGGCGCAGTGGTTGAGAGTCTGCCGATGCAGGGGACACGGGTTCGTGCCCCGGTCTGGGAGGATCCCACATGCCCCAGAGCGGCTGGGCCCGTGAGCCATGGCTGCTGAGTCTGCGCGTCCGGAGCCTGTGCTCCTCAACGGGAGAGGCCACAACAGTGAGAGGCCTGCGTACCACACACAAAAAAACAAACAAAAAAAAAACCCCAACTCTTTCCAAGAGTGTAGATACATGCTAGAGTACAGTGTCAAATGTTTCCCACACATATGTCCAAGAAGAAGTCTTAGGGAAATAAAAGAATATTTTGAAAATGAAATATCAAAATTTGTAGGAGGCAGTAAAAGCAGACCTTAGAGTGAAATTAGTAGCATTGAATGCACATACTAGAAAGGAAGAAGTATCTAAAATCAATAGCCTAAACTTTTACCTTCAAAACCAAAGAAAGAAGAGAATATAAATCTAAAGAAAGCAGAAGAAAAGAGGTAATAAAATTTTAGCACACCTCAATGAAATTGAAAGCAAGACTCAATAGAGAAAATAAATGAAACTAAAAGCTGGTTCTTAGAAAAGACTATTAAACATTATAAACATCTATTCAAGCTAACCAATAAAAAATAGAGAAGACACAACTTGCTAATATCAGAAATGAAACAGGATGATAACTGCTGATACCCTCGATATTAAAAGATAATAAAGGAGTATTATGAACACCCCTATGCCCACAAATCTAATAACTTAGGTGAACTGGACCAATTACTTGAAAGATACGAACTACCAAAATTCACACAAGCTTATGCAAGGAGAAGTATTTCTGAATGGGTTTTTGACTACTAAGGAAATGGAATCAATAATTAATAACCTTCCCCTGGAAAAGAAGTTACCCAGCCAGATGATTTTCATGTATGCAAGGCTGGTTCAACATTTGAAAATCAAGTGCTATAATCCATCACATCAACAGGCTAAGGAAGAAAAACCATATCATCATATCAGTTGATGCAGAAAAAACACACATATAGTTGTTTTAAAGTATAATTGTTATGTTTTCCTGATTAATTGACCCTTTTATTATTACATGGTAACTTTCACTGTCTCTTGTGACAGCTTCTCACTTAAATTCTATTATATCTGACATAAGTGTAGCCAATCCTGCTCACTTTTGGTTACCATTTACGTGGAATATTTTTTTCTGTCCCTTCAGTTTTAGCCTCTGTATGCAAGATATTTGTGGATATCGAAACTTTGATACTAAATTTTGTATGGAAAAGCAAAAGACCCAGAAGAGCCAACACAATAGTGAAGAATAAGAAAAAAGTTGGAGGACAGACATTACCCATCTTCAAGACTTCTTATAAAGCTACAGTAATAAAAACAGCATAGTATTGGTGAAAGAATAGACACACAGATAAATGAAGTAAAACAGAGAACCCGAAATAGACCCACACAAATAGAGACAACTTACTATGAAACAGAACAAAGGAAATTCAATGGAGAGAAGATTATCTTTTCAATAAATGGTGCTGCAACAACTGGACACCCATTTAAAAAATGAATGTAGACACAGACCTTAACACTTTTCACAAAAATTAACTCACAATGGATCATAAACATAAACGTAAAATGCAAAAATATAAAACTTTTAGAAGATAGTATAGGAGAAAATCTAGGTGATCTTGGGCTTTGCACTGAGTTTTTAGTTACAATGCCAAAAAAACATAATCCATGAACAAAAAAAGATAAATTCAACTTCATTAAATTTAAAACTCTGCTCTCTGAACAACACTCTTAAGAGCACGAAGAAACAAACCACATACTGGGAGAAAATATTTGAAAGACACACCTGATAAAGAATTTGTATCCAAGATATACAAAGAACTCTTAAAACTCAACAATAAGAAAATAAACAATCCAAATTAAAAACTGGACAAAAGACCTGAACAGACACTTCACCAAAGAAGGTACACAGATGGCAAATAAATATATGAAAAGATATTCAACGTCATTTGTCAGCAGGGAATTGTAAATTATAACGAGGTACCCCTACATACCTATTAGAATGGTTAAAATTAAAAACAAAAAACAAAAAAAACCTGACAATACCAACTGCTTGTGAGGATACAGAGCAACAGAAATTCTTATTCATTTCTGATGGGAATGTAAAATAGTAAACTTTGGAAGACTGGCAGTTTCTTACAAAGCTACCATATGATCCAATTGTATTCCTAGGTTTATTCCCAATTGAGTTGGGAACTTAATTCACATAAAAACCAGCAGCTAAATGTTTACAGCAACTTTATTCATAATTGCCCCAAATAGGAAGTGACTGTGATATTCTGCAATAGGAGAATGAATACACTGTGGTACATCCATACAATGGAGTATTATTCAGTGATAAACAGACATAAGCTATCAAGCCATGAAAAGACATGGAAAAACATTAAGTGACTTGCCAATGAACAGAGCAGTCTTAAATGCTAAATACTATGTTATTTCAACTATATTACATTATGGAAAAGGCAAAACCATAGAGACACCCAAAAGTAAAGTGGTTGCTAAGGGTTTGGGAAGGGAGGAGAACTGAATATATAAAACACAAGGGATTATTAAGGCAGTGAAACTATTTTGTATGATCCTATATTGCAGCGGTCCCCAACCTTTTTGGCACCAAAGACCAGTTTCGTGGAAGACAATTTTTCCACGGGCGGCGGGCGGATGGTTCAGGCGGTAATGTGAGCGATCGGGAGCGGCAGATGAAGCTTCGCTCACTCGCCCACTGCTCACCTCCGGCTGTGCAACCTGGCTCCTAAACAGGGTGTAGAATGATACCAGTCCGCGGCCCAGGGCTTGGGGACCTCTGCTATATTGGTAGATATATGCCTTTACGCCTTTGTCAAAAATCTATAGAAATTGATAAAACAAAAGTGAATCTTAATGCAAACAATTTAATAAAAAGCCATTTAGGATTTTGGGGATACCAGGAAAGAATGCAGACTGTAACAAGTGTATCTAACTTTATTAAAAGCATATGAAACAACCTCACTGAAGGAGGTACTGGCCCAAGTATATCTGGAAATAAATGGAGCCTATAAGGCAAAAGGAATTGCACGGAAATACTGTGCTGAAGTCAGTGAAGCTGTTGACTGTGGGAATATGACTTAAGTATGATGATACTGATATATGAGTATTCCTCAACTGAAGAGTTAAGTAAATGGATAGGAGATGATGGAAGCCTGGTTTCTCACTGCTGGGGTGGGATTTTACAGATCAGCAAGGTGAAGAGGCTATAATGATCCATATGTAATAGATTAGAACCGGAGACATCAATAAGAACTCATGTTTAATTTAATAGACATACAGATAATTACATATAGAACTGTCTATAGATATGTATATACACAGCATAGTATACACACATACATTTCTTTGCTTTCATGGCCGAAACAGCCTAGTGGTAATGAGCACACCTAGCATCCAGATCTTGATTTCTATTACCATTCTCCAACACAAGTAACAAGGGCTGCTTGGAGACATGGCTGATTCTAGGTGCAGAAAATATTTAAAGATGAGCCTGGAGCATACTGTAGTACCATGATGAAGTAAGGAAGTGCTCACAGACACACACACACACATACAAATTGATGGGGGAATATCGAAGGGGCACAAGAGCCAACTGAAAGGACTCCCAATGGACAAAGCAGGACAATTTGAGCAACAAAAAAGTATTATTAGATTATAACGTAAAGTATAAAATAAATAGCCACAAGTTCACACTGATACAGTGTAAATAAATAATTGATTAAATTAATAAATGAGAGAGAATCGACAAATCTCCTCTATGGAAGAATTCCAAATAAATTATGTAAGTATTCCACCATAAAGGAGGGGGAGCAAAACTCTATAATCTTAAAGTGAGAGTATGTGTAGTGACTTTCTTCCAAAGAGTAAAGTGTGGAAGTGGGAGGGGAGAGGAACTTTACAGGGGGGAAACCTGATAAACACTCCTTCAGCCAGGTCATCAAGATCAACATCAACAGTCATAATTCGAATCATGTTGACAGTTTGCATCCTTGATACGATGAGATTAAAATGGTACTTTGCCTCTATGCTCTCCCTTCCAAAAATCTATAACCCCAGTTAACCATGAGAAAAATATCAATCAAATCTCAATTTGGGAATATTTTACAAAAGACCTGACCAGTACTCATTAAAATTCTCAAAGTCATAGAAAACAAGGAAGGTATGAGAACCCATCACAGCCATGAGGAGCCTAAGGAGACATGATGATTAAATGCAGTGTGGTATCTTGGATGGGATTTGAGCACAGGAAAAGGACATTAGGTAAAAACTAAGGAAATCTTAATATATGGACTTTACTTAATAATGATGTATCAACGTTTTAATTAAACAAATGTACCATATTTCTTTACAATTAGTGTATTAAAGATGTTAATAGGGGGAATTGTTTATGTGTGTGTTTCAGAGGTAATAGCGAACCATTTGCTCAATTTTTCTATAAATCTAAAACTTCTAAAAAATAGTCTATTCATAAAGAAATCTATTGAAAAAAACTCCTTGCTTTTAACCTAATAGATGAACATTCCAAATAGTTTCTGTTTTAACAAGGACATCAGAAATTGTGTTGGCTTGGTTATACATTTGTTTTATTACTTTATGATTGATAGTATGTGTCACTAAAACTGAACAGAATTTTATCACATGAAAGGAGTAACAAGAATATGCTTCCAGCAAAGAATGTATTCTTGACAGAAATTGATAAGGGTTACAATTCTGGGGCATCCAATGATTTAAATCATTTACAACACATGTATTAGTAGAATTTGGTGGAGTGTTAATTTAAATATAATTATTTTATAATCTATTCAGTTCTAAAAAGAATAACAGAGGGACATTTGTCACTTAGCCTCAGAATGGATTCCTAGACAGATATGACCATATTGCCACTCAGCAGTTGCTAAGCAATTTAAATGTCCTTTTCTCATTTTTAACTCAGTTAAATCAGAATTTCATCCCTCACTCCATTGTAAACCCACATGCTCATGAAAAATAACATTCAATAAAAAAAGAAAAACAAATGGCTACATATGTAGTTAATATTGTAGAATGAGAGATTTTTAGCGATCATCTAGCCCTGAGCTGTTCGGTATGGTAGCCACTAGCCATTTGATGTGACTGGTGGTCTGAATTAAGATGTGCTGAAAGTGTAAAACACACTTATGATTTTGAAGACTTAGTACCAAAAAAGAGAAAGAAAAATAGTTCAATAATTTTTATATTAGTTACATGTTGAAATGGTAATATTTTAGATATATTAAATTAAATATAATATTAAAATTTTCACCTGCTGCTTTCACTTTTATAATGTTGCCATTAGAAAATTTAAAATTATACGTGTGGCTCTGTTGGACAGCTTGTTTGTTTTTTTGTATCACTGTGGCCGCAGAATTTATATGATCAATTCAAGGTCGTGTTCTTAGTTAATCTGTGTATTTTTAAGCAAAGATGTTTCTCTGTTAAAATGGGGAGAGGAGTTGTTTCAAATTATGTGTCATTTAGGATAGTTTCAGTTAGGTTTCATGGAGTTTAAATATATTTTATGTAACACATTCACTGCTCCCTACGGAGGCAGGATCTTGCCTGCTTCTCTTCTGGGTTAAATAAAAGAAGCTACCATTTATTGAGTGCTTACTCTATCTAGACCGGGGCTGCGTTTTGTATAATAAATAACTTGCAGAATTTATGGAGTTTAATTCTCACCAAAATCCTTGATGGGTGAAGAATCTGATGCTCAGAGAGCCACTGAAGTAACCATATTAGTGAGAAAATGGTGGACAGGGTATTTAAACGGTGGGGTGTTCAGTCTCAAGTTGTGTTCTATCCACTGTTCTCAACTACCTCCTGGATACATGCAGAAGTGTCTAGCTAAGCTGCTGGAGCTGTAAATAGGAGCCCTGAAAGGATAATTTAGCCTTTCACAGCTATTTGGGAGCAGCAGACAAGTTGAGATCCCTTCAATTCTTCATCTGGCTAAATCTAGCCAGGGTGGCATTTGCTCTGAAGAAAACAAGCGTACCATGTTTTGTTCTCCGGTGTCTTAAATTTATCGGGTTGTGCTGGGGATAAAGGATCACACTGCCATGGAGGCTAAGGAAACAGGAGAACACTGTTTTGAGTTTGGATTGGTGTTCAACTTTCCTGCTATTTAGAAAACCCCCAATTATCTGAACGTTTCAATAATAGCATTTTGTTCTATGCTCTTTCAGGAGAAAGAGGAAATGACATCAGAGCTTTCTAATTTCAGAATTAAAGAAATTAATATCCTCACACACCCACATTCATGCCTGCCTAGACATACAGCTCTGGAAGAGGTTCTTCACCCTTGAAACTGCTCTTCCTCCTAACTTCTATATTGCAACTAAAAGTTTTCCTTATTTGGGTTCTTAGTCACCAAAAAGCAAAAGCCACAGCTCATCTGCCACAGCTCATCAACAGCCGCAGCTTCACCTCAACCCTCTTCGCCACACAGGTCAACACTGCCCATGAACACCAACTCCATGATGTCTCTTGCATCCTGTCCCTCTTGAGCATGAGGACCACCCTAGTCGTGGCCCTCATCACCTCTTCCTGGACTAGTGCAACTGGTGCTTCTCCCTCTGGCTCTCCATGTTCTAGCCACTCTGGGTTTTTCATCCCTAGAAAATGAGATGCTACTCCCTATGCCTGGAATGTTCTCCCTATACCTCCTTTCTCTAGCAAAGTCTAACCCATTCTCCAAGTTTCAATTCTTCTGCAGAATCCTTTCCTGCAGAAATAAGGGAGATTAGGAAAGTCCTCTTTGAATTGGCTTACTTATGGTATCCTGTGTGTTTTCCCTATAGCACTTATAATGATAACAATTAATTGTGCAGTGATATTTTAGTACTTGCCTTCCCTGCTGGAACGTTCTTAAATATCATGCCAGGCTGTTTCTCCACTATACTGTGCTGCTTTTTCTAATCAAGTGTTTCCTCTATTACTTCCATCTTTGAAAATTTCCAAAATACTAGTAAAAGTACTAAGTGGTTGGTTTTTTTTTTTATTTTTTTAACTCCCACTACAGATGGTTGTGAGCATGGTTTAGACTAGTTATGGTTTTAGACTCCTTTTCTTAGCCTGTCTAGATAGGGTTGACCAAGCTACTTTCCAGTCATATAATACTGGGAAAGTGTCTTAACTTCTTTGTGGATCAGTTTGCTCATCTGGAAAATGGGGACAATGATACCACTGAATCTATTTTAGAGTGAAGAGAGTGAATTCAGGTAATATATTTGAGGGTACATACATAATGTCCATGAATGTTATCAAATATTAGTTTGAATTTTCGGACTATATATTTAGGAGATATATAAATATATCTCAGATGAGTTCTTAGAAACAGAGAAAATATGACAACCTCTCAAAAATAAACTACCATTACCAATGGAAGCAGATCTCAAGAGTGAGACACATTTGCATCGTTCTTTGAGCTATTCACACACCTCATTTCTGTAGTCATTAAAACATGGAGATTTTTTTTCACTAGGAAATCTTAAAACTTCTTGAAAATCACTTTAGGCTGACCCTAGTCTTTTGAGAAGCTGTACATATGGCATTTAGAGCTGGAAAAACAAATTAATGGGACAGTAGAGAAGCAATCAAGCTATTGTGTTCTGTATTTTCTTTTGATGTAATCTTTTGTTGCAAGGCTTATTTTGAAGAGTATGTGGGGCATAGGGGTAGCTAAGAAAGAAAGCATGAAGGGGAAGAGAAGATTCAACATTTTTAAGATCTGTCTCTCTGATTATCAGCACTCTTTACATCTGACTCCAAAAACTGAAAACACTACGTAAACAGAGATGGACCTCACAAGATATATATGAGTCCTTATTGTGTAGACACACGTCTTTCATTTGTTCACGGATATATGCAGAACTCAAACTGCTCTATCCACACTTTTGCACACATATGATGTTGTATATACAGTTAAGTGAAGCAAAGGTGTACAGCCCTTTGCTTGGAATTTCCAAGCAGGTTGGATTTTCCTGGCCGTGATTCCAGTCATTGTAACTTCGTTTGATTCTCACAGATGGTCCCCTGGTTGCTTCCAACCAGGCCCATTTGTCAGGCAAATAGTGAGCTTGTTCTGCTGCCCAGTGACTTTCAGAAGGGTCCTTGGATTCCTGCTAAGTGTGAACATAGAAAGGAACCCTCAAGGTGCTGACCATACAACAACCCAGGCATGGCATTCTGGCCTCACAGGGGAACTAGCGTCCTGGGTCTAATCACCTCTGAGCTCAGTGACACCTGTTGAAACTGACAGGCCAACAGAGCTGAGATCCCGTGCTGTGCAGAGGAATCAGGGACACTTCTAGCTGCCAGCAACATGGCTGCAAGACAGCAGGAGCCTGAGAATCTCACTGACACGGTACTGGATTTACACACATCATTTCCAAGGCTACTTCATATGCTGTCCCTCTTGGATAAAAATTTTGCGTTTATGCACTGACAGAATATTGTGATTCACCAAATTATAATTTGTATTTATTTAGGTTTTTACAGATTTTTCTCCTTGTATCACATGATAATTATGAAAATATGTTAGGTCTAATTTTTTCAAAAACTAAGAAAACATTGAATTTTTAATAAGAAAACATCAATTATACTTGTAGTAGTAGTAGTAGTAGTAGTAGTAGCAGTAATAGCAATGGCTAACTTTTACTAAGTACATATTTTTTGCCAGACACTACCCTGTGCTTTTACATGTATTGGCTCATTTAAGATTGTCCTTATTGTAAATGAGGCTATAGCTCTGTATGCTCTGGGTACTGGAAAATGTTAGGTTTCACCGTGTTATGGGGGAAAAATTGTCTTTATTACCGTGATGCCCAAATAGTTAAAATGTCGATTCAAATGGTTCAAGACTGATCAACTGTGGTTCCAGCAGGTTTCCGAGGAAACATCAGTAGTGATGATGGCAGCACACACTCATGGACCACTCATTAAGTATGCCAGGCAGAGTGTTGAGCCCTTTACAGACATTGTTGGCTTTTATCTTTGCAACAAATTCATGAGTTAAAAATTAATATTGTTTCCATTTTACAGATGACAACTGAGGTTTGAAGATTAAGCCATTTGCCTGGGATCACCATGCTAGACTGTGGAAGAGCCAGAACTGAAACTAAAATCTTCCTGACTCCAAAGGCTGGACACTAAATCCAGCCGAGTCACGCCCAAATTAATTATTTTCTAAACATTGTGTTTGTTTCCACACTTTCCAAAATAGAGTGAAGGCATCTTTACATATAGTTAGAGATAAGGATGCTGTCTCTTAGATTTAGTGAAGTTTAACCATCCTTTTACAGTAATTTGGAGCTATCTTCAAATTAAACTCAATGTGATAGACTTAGTTCAAGTGATTTGCTCATTAGAATCATCCCTGAGTCTTTAGGATCCTGTAAACAATCCAGTATTAAATATTGGGTCATTTCCTCATTGTGCATATACATTATGACTGAGCTTCCATTACATAATAGTTTGTCACCCCAGATGTTGTCTGTTTGTCAATACAAGTTGACTATTTAAAATTCTGCAGGCTCTAGAACACTGCAATAAGAAGGAAAAGAAAAGAATGCAGGTAGGCACGTGTGTCTGAGCAGAAATCAGAGTAAAAGCAAAGACAAAGGAAGCAACGAAGCAGAGGCAGTAGTTTGAGCAGTGTGTGTATCCCAGAGTTAGGTCTACTACACAATAACCGTGACTTTGCGGAAGCCTGACTTCTGATACTAATGATTTTTTCTTTTCCTCTCTCTGGGTAAGGAGGACAACTCTACCCATATTCATCTTGAATGCTAGAACATCCTTATGACTGAGGCAGCAGCTGACATATTATGACAGAATCGAAGGAGCATTTCTAGTCCTTTTCATTTGCACTTAGAAAATATCTTAACTTTCATTCTCTTATCTCTAAAATGTATAAAACACCCATTTTACAGGGTTTTGGGAGGATTAGATGGGTTAGTGCTTGCAAAGCACCTTACATGCTAGCACATAGGAAACACTAGTGATTACTTTTACATTCCATCTTTTGATCCCATAAATCTGCTAGCAGTGAATCCTTCTATACACAAAAGAAAAAATAATTCCCCATAATCAGTGAAGTGCTGTGCCAGCCTCCTACCAGTTTACAGGAACCCACTTTGATGCACATTTCTTCCCAAGTTCTCATAATGTTATAAACCAAGCTCCCTCCATGTCACCTCCCCATTCCCTGTTTTTCTCCCAGAGATCCATTTGCTACACATGCACCAGTACAACACACAATTTACCTTCCATATTCTTCTGTCTAGGAAATCTTACAGCAGCAGGCAGGGTGGAAAGCAACTACTGGAAAGCAAGTAAGCAGATATCCTGTTTGGGTCCACAGCAATCTCATGCCCTGCTTAGGTGTCAAAGATAAGGCAATGTCACCTAATCATATACCAATCCATTAGACACGATTCCCAGCCACTTAGTGTAAAAATCTCCTTGTTCCAGCTCATATAGCTCAATATCAAAAAAACAAACCACCAGTCCAAAAATGGGTGGAAGACCTAAATAGACATTTCCCCAAAGAAGATATACAGATTGCCAACAAACACATGAAAGGATGCTCAGCATCACTAATCATTAGACAAATGCAAATCAAAACCACAATGAGGTATCACCTCGCACCAGTCAGAATGGCCATCATCAGAAAATCTATAAACAATAAATGCTGGAGAGGGTGTGGAGAAAAGGGAACCCTCTTGCACTATTGGTGGGAATGTAAATTGATACAGCCACTATGGAGAACAGTATGGAGGTTCCTTAAAAAACTAAAAATAGAACTACCATATGACCCAGCAATCCCACTACTGGGCATATACCCTGAGAAAACCATAACTTAAAAAGAGTCATGTACCAAAATGTTCACTGCAGCTCTATTTACAATAGCCAGGACATGGAAGCAACCTAAGTGTCCATCAATAGATGAATGGATAAGGCAGATGTTGCACATACATACAATGGAATATTACTCAGCCATAAAAAGAAATGAAATTGAGTTATTTGTAGTGAGGTGGATGGACCTAGAGTCTGTCATACAGAGTGAAGTAAGTCAGAAAGAGAAAAACAAATACCGTATGCTAACACATATATATGGAATCTAAAAAAAAAAAAAAAAGGTTCTGATGAACCTAGGGGCAGGACAGGAATAAAGACACAGATGTAGAGAATGGACTTGAGAGGACATGGGGTGGGGGGAGGGGGAAGCTGGGACGAGGTGAGAGAGTGGCACTGACATATATACACTACCAAATATAAAATAGATAGGTAGTGGGAAGCAGCTGCATAGCACAGGGAGATCAGCTCGATGATTTGTGTCTAACTCTAGGGGTGGGATAGGGAGGGTGGGAGGGAGGCTCAAGATGGAGGGGTTATGGGGATATATGTATACATATAGCTGATTCAGTTTGTTATACAGCAGAAACTAACACAACATCGTAAAACAATTATACTCCAATAAAGATGTAAAAAAAAAAAAGGACAAAAAAAAATCTGCTTGTTCACAACCACCCATGGGAGCACACTTCTCCTCTCCATTCTTGTGCCCAGTGGAGGAGTACTTGATCATCACTCTCTTTCCACTGAGCCCACTCTTACTTAGTTGCCAGATTTTGTGCTGAGTGCTTTGAGTGCAAATCACGTTTAATTATGACAGTAATTTTGTGTGGTAGATATTGCTCTCCACTAAATACAGAGGAGGAAAATGAAGTTCAGAGAGACTAAGTGAATAACCCAATATCACAGAAGTTGACTGGCTAGAACACAGGTTGTTAGACTCCAGAGCCTGTACTTTTTATCACTATATTATATCCTCTCCCATTCTGCTGAATCAAAACTGTGTGGACATGGGCAGATGTTACTCACCTTACGAGTGAAGATAACAGAGGCATTAGGAAATGAAAGTTAAAAAAAAATGATTCAGTAAATGCAGAACGCATTTCTCCTTTCAGAATTATCCAAAATGCAAGGCAAGTCCATAAACCCGATTAGCAGATAAAGGTCATGTGCTGCAAATATTTAACTGTTACCTCCATCATATAATCCCTTCTGGCAATTTTATCTTGAAATATTTTTACAGCTCCCTCTATGACATATAATTAACAAGACCCAACCGCAGCTAACATGTTGAAACCATTCTCAAGAGATCTTCAGATGTAAAATTCTATATTCAATTTATCACACTATGGTAACTAATGCACTAAAAAAGCAGAACATTTTGATTACTAGCATTAGACAGAGCTCTTAAAAGATTCCAAATATATTCTGCAGAGGACTGTCAGTGGAGGTAGTGTGTACGGGATTATCTTTCTATCTCAACTGAAATGATTCCATGGTAAGCATTTGGTTACTTAATAACATTAAAATTGCAATTATGTTCCCTTATAATTAACGACCTTCAAATAAATAGTTCTGTGAACAAATTACAGACTTCACCAGAATTTTATTCTTTCTGTATTGGTAGTTATTTCACTCAGTTTCTAAATGTAGAGAGCATGATCTCTAAATGCTTTTCTACATTCTGAAGAAGAAAGGTTAGCTTATGCTAAAGCTCAATGTGGAGATGAATAGAGCAAAAGGAAATGGACTAAGAATTTTTTAAGAAATGAATTGAGAAGGATGGAATGAAGATTTGTACTGTCATATTCCTTGTGACTTCCAAACATCTACATGTTAAGAAAAACCACTGGGCACTTAAGGCTGCTGAGCAATCATATCTAAGAATATCGTGTGTGTAGTTATGTTATTAAAAACACATTTTAGTAAATGATATATAATCCTCATACACACAATATTATGCAGTCAAAGCATTCGGTTGCTTGACCCAATTAGTCACTTTTACTAAAGATATTTGCAAATAATAAATGTCTAGGAAAGGCTTGCTATAACTGATGAAATGAAGCCTCAAATTTTTATTGATAATTTTAGCGTTAAAGAAATCAGCAAGAAAAGAGTACAGTAAGCCCCCTATATATATGAACGAGTTCCATTCCAAGAGCGCATCTGTAATTCCAATTTGTTCGTAAGTCCAACAAAGTTAGGCTAGGTACCCAACTAACACAATCGGCTATAGAGTACTGTACTGTAATAGGTTTATAATACTTTTCACATTAATAATACATAAAAAACAAACAAACACACACAAAAAAACATTTTTAATCTTACGGTACAGTACTTTGAAAAGTACAGTACTACCAGATACATCACCACTCTTTTTACGCTTGCTTCTGGACATCTGGGCTTGAAATAAAGATACTGCACTACTGTACTCTATGCGGTAAAGTACACAAAAGCACAACCACTTGCAGGCGATGCACACACGTGACAATGTACGCCAGACACGTGAACTAACTTACGGAACTGGACATGTGAACGCACGTTCGCATCTTTGAAAGTTCACAACTTGAAGGCTCGTACGCAGGGGACTTACTGTATCTATATTTTGTCTTGTTTGACATGGCTAGCAACAGTGATAGCAGCTGTGAACCATTTGGCTGCAGGCAGGGTGAAAAGTAACTACTGGAAAGAAAACAGGCTAATCCTGAGCTTTTATTGTCAGCGCTCTCATGCTTGCCTCAGGTTCAAAGATAATGCAGTATCATCTAATCATATATTGAAACATCAGATGAGATGCCCAATCAATTACTTTGAAATCCTGCTAATTCAGAAGCACCAATAGGAAGCACACATTTTCTAATCTCCACTCTTATGCCTATTTGTCTGTGAGACATCAAATGTTTGCCATGCACTGCGCCAGGTTTTGAATATGCAGACAGGAATGTAACTTGGTCCCTGGCACCAAGAAGCTCATGGCCTAAGAGAGAAACATTATAAACATGTGGCATAATGAAATGGAAGTATGCATAAGATACAGTGGCAACAGGAGGAGGCAACACTTGGGATGCGTTTTGAATGATGGGTAGGAGTTTGATAGGTAAATGAAAGTCATCTCAGCTATCATTTCCTCCAAGAATTCTTTGCTGACTCTGGCCTCCCTGCACCACCCAGAATGAATCAGAGGTGATAGCTTTGAGCTCACAGAATGCTTAATGTATTACACTGTCATGATTTGGTATAATTAGGTACCACCACAAAATTCTCTAAGGGCTTCCCATGTTATTAAAAGTAAAAGCCGAAGTGGTCACAATTCTTTCATTATTCAGTCCACTCCCTTTGGGTTTCTGTACTTTTCTCTTTCAACTCTTCTGATCATTCATGCCGTGTCAGCCACCCTGGGCTTCTCACTGCTCCTGAAATAATATGGACCATCTCTACTTCTGGGCCTTTGTTCTTGTGCCCTCAGCCTGGACAGCTCTTCCCACAGATACCAGCATAGCTCCCTCCCACCCATCCATCAAGTCTTCTGAAATATCACCCTCTCAGTAAAGTCATTCCTGACCGCCTTATTAAAAATACCACCTTCACATGCACTTTCCAACTGTTCTTTTCCTGTTTCATTTTACCTACATTACATACTTTACTTTTTTGTGTTTATCGTCTACCTCCCCTCCCTACTGTTAGTTGGGATGATGGAGAGGACTTTTATGGATAAGTATATCATATTTTTATCCAATAATTTTATTTACCATAAAGGAGAATGTAAGCTCCATGGAGTCAGGGACTTTGCTTTGCTTTGCTCATTGCTGGATCTCCATGGGCCAAGAAGAGTTTCTGGGACGTACTCTATAAATGTTTATAGGATAAGTTAAAACTAAAATCATGTATTTATTTATTGAAAATACATATGAAGCCCTTACAATATTTCACATGCCCATTAGAGATGATCTTTAGATGGAAAAGACTGACAACATACAGAAGAATAAATAAAAACATATTAATTACAGATTGTAATTAATACAATAAGGGAAATAAAGAGTTCTTTACTTTAAAATATTGTGGTTTTTTTTTTAATATATTTCTATTGTTGGCACACTATATATATATTTAATTATTTATTTATTTATGGCTGTGTTGGGTCTTCGTTTCTGTGCAAGGGCTTTCTCTAGTTGTGGCAAGCGGGGACCACTCTTCATTGCGGTGTGCGGGCCTCTCACTGTAACGGCCTCTCTTGTTGCGGAGCACAGGCTCCAGACACGCAGGCTCAGTAATTGTGGCTCACGGGCCCAGTTGCTCCGCGGCATGTGGGATCTTCCCAGACCAGGGCTCGAACCCGTGTCCCCTGCATTGGCAGGCGGATTCTCAACTGCTGCGCCACCAGGGAAGCCCTGTGTGTGTGTTTTATTTAGGGCAGTCATCTCTCTTGGTGGAGATGATATTTTGCCTGAGATCTAATGTCTAAGATGGAACACTAATTTATAGAGCTGGTGAGCAGGGATCGGTAGCAATCAAAACAAGGGATGGGGCAAGTATAAGTGTCTAAAGAGGAAAGGGTTGGAAAATTCTTTTTACTTGCCAGGACAACTGAAAAGGAGAGGGATGGATGACAGTGGGATGAGTAAGGCTTTGGTAGAGGCTACATCAGGCAGGGCTTTAGGAGACATGATAAGGTATTGGGATTTATGTGAGGACTTTTTAGAAGGTGTTAATTGGTTTTGATTAAGGAAATGGTATAATCTTTTATTAATTTTAAAATAAGTCTTCTGGATTCTATGTGGTGACTAAATGGGACTGTTGCAAGGATGGAGCTAGGATAATAGTTAGAAGGCTCCTATAGCAGCCTAGGTGCGATCCAACAGTTTGGGTTAGAAGGATAACAGAAAAAATGGTGAGAAGTAAGTATATTTAAGACCTACTTTAAAGATAAATTAACAGATGTTGCTGGTGGATTGGATTTGAGAGCTGAAGAAAAGAGATAACTTTCCATTTTCTGGCCTTGTAATGTAATAATGTTACTTGCTGAAATGGGGAGTCTGACCTAATTAGGGGGAAAGGGATGGAAATCTAGTTTCTTTTTTAGACATTTTAAGTTTGAAAGGCCTGTGTAAGATCCAAGTTAAGTAGGTAGGTGGATATATAGGTTCCAACTATGCCCGTCTTCACCATTAAGCTGTGCATTTCTCAAGGGGAGACAGTTTATTCATCTCTCTGGCAAAGTGGGTGTTTTATATGTTGCTGCAAATACTATTCTCTTTACATCCTGCTGTCTTAGTAGCTGAGGTTGCTGAACATTAGGTTTGAAAGAAACATCTCCTTACTCTTCTTTACTCCTTAGATCAGAATAACTTTTTAAAAAGATTTTTCTTTGTTTTGTAAAATAAACCGGATGGGCCCTTTGGATATGACAGATAAACCTGATGGTAAGTTTTTAGAAGAAAGAAAGCAGATCAAACATAGGGGTAAAATTGTATGTTAAGAAAATATGCAGCCAAAATAAATAAATATTTTACAAAAAGAAAGAAAATATGAAGAATTTTAAATTGGAAGAACAGAAAAGAGGAAGAATAGAGTGTGGAGAGGCCAGGGACAATGTGAGACGGTAAAGTATATGAAAATGTTGGGGTGGTGGAAAGGACTTTTATGGATAAATAAATCATATTTATCTAATAATTCCATTACCAAAAATACTGAAATGATGGTTTTATATTGTGTTCCACAGGATCTGTGTTTCACATGACATCTCTTCTAATTATGAACAAAGAGAGACATGGTCGTCCTTGGCTATAAAAGTAGTGAGAGCAAATTTTTAAAAATATGTTTAAATTATCTGAGATTTCAGAAAATGTGACTATGATAGGAACAGGTTATAATTTTTCCCCTAATTTCCAGTTCTGTTTAAAGCAACTATGTTGTTTTCCAGTTTGGTCAGTTGCTAGGGAAACTGGAAAAGGGGCTATTAAATTGTATATGGAAAGCTATATTACAAAATACAAGTGGAGATGTAAGCAGTTAGATATCACTTTTCAGAGACAATAAAATGCATAATAGCCTAAGGGGAGAATGAAAACGCATATATAATTGAGGTAACACTGACTTATAATATTATGTAAGTTTCACGTGTACAACATTGTATTTTGACTTCTGTATACTCTACAGCATGCTCATCACCAAAAGTTTAGTTTCCATGTGTCAGACCCCTTTACCCATTTCGTCCTCCCACATCTCCAACCCTCTGGTAATCCCTACTCTTCTCTCTGTATCTATGTGTTTGTTTTTGTTTGGTTTGTTTGTTTATTTTGGTTTTTTGTCTTGTTTTATATTCCACATGAGTGAAACCATATAGTATTTGCCTTTCTCCATTTGACGTATTTCGCTTACATAATACCTTCAAGTTCCATCCATGTTGCCACAAGTGGCAAGATTTCCTTCTTTATTCATGGCTGAGTGTATTCCAGTGTGTGTGTGTTTGTGGCGGGATGAGGTGTACATACCACATCTTTATCCATTCATCCTTCGATGGACACTTAGGTTGTTTCCTTATCTTGCTTATTGTAAATAATGCTGCCATGAATTTGGAGGCACATATATCTTTTTGCATTAGTGTTTTTGTATTCTTCGGATAAATACCCAGAAGTCGAATAGCTGCATCATGTGGCAGTTCTATTCTTAATATTTTGAGGAACCTCCATACTGTTCTCCATAATGGCTGCACCAATTTACATTCCCGCCAACAGTGCACAAAGGTTTCCTTTTCTCCACACCCTCTCCAACACTTGTTATTTCTTGCCTTTTTGATAACGGCCATTCTAACGGGTGTGAGATGGTACCTCATTGTGTTTTTTTTTTTTTTTGGGTACGCGGGCCTCTCACTGTTGTGACCTCTCCCGTTGCGGAGCACAGGCTCTGGATGCGCAGACTCAGTGGCCATGGCTCACGGGCCCAGCCGCTCCGCGGCATGTGGGATCTTCCCGGACCGGGGCACGAACCCGTGTCCCCTGCATCGGCAGGCGGACTCTCAACCACTGCGCCACCAGGGAAGCCCTCTGTCCATTTTTTGATTGGGTTGTTTGTTTTTCTTTATTGTTGAAAAATATCAAAATTGATATTTTGATGGAGATTCTATGGCACCTTTACCATAAATTATCAGTACTTGTGTGGGCATCCATCTTCTTATTGGTCTCTCGGGGAGTGTATTGATAAAGAGGGTGATTAACTTAGAAGAAAAGCCAGGGTCTTCTTGGATTAATAACATCATTAAAGGAAAGATCACCGGACCAAGAATTAGAACCATGCTCCAAACCAGGCCCAGATGTGAAATCAGTAAAGTTAGTTCTCCTCTCTGGTCCTCAGTTACAACATCTGGATAAGGAGGAATACAGGACAAATAATTGCCAAAGTCCCTTCTAGCTGTAATAATATATGACTGACAGATGAATGGCAACCCAGGAAGTAAAGAAGGATAACATACTTAATAAGAAGGAAATTGTGGGTAGTGAGATAAACTGTCAGGGTTTAGAGGCAATGTTCAGTTTAAGTAGCACAGAAGCCAAAAAACAAAATCTTCTGTAAGTGAAAATTTAAGAATGAGTCATTTAGGTAAAGCCTATCTGTCAGTTAAAGCTATCTGCCATATAGAATACTTTTCATTTTGTGTCATAAATTGAAACAACATTTATTATTCAAGTTTATTATATTTAGCCACTTTTAAAGATTTTTTAATATACAAAAGAACTTGTAAACATTTTAAAAATCTCGTCATGAGGCCTATCTTTTGGAGTGACAGAAACCTCTTAACTACCTCCTTCTGGTACCATATTAAAAACTCAAGGGAAAACTTCTAAGTCTTCAAACCACATTTTGGCATTCCCTAGTCGACAGAATAGCTATTAGACAAAATTAAAAGTTCACCAGTTCCAGAGATCTTTATTCCACTTTTTCCTACAGTAAGTTCTGTGCTGTAATGATGTCAAAGTACTTGCTTCTTCCCATGCTCTTTTTTATGCCCTCATGTTTTTGCACATACCACTCCTCTGGCCTACACCATACTTCCTTTCCTTGTATTTCTACACAAACCTTGCATATTCTTCAAGGTTTAATTAGTACTACATACCAAATAAAGTCTTCCTTGATGCTATTAAAATCACTAACTAGGGCTTCCCTGGTGGCGCAGTGGTTGAGAGTCTGCCTGCCAATGCAGGGGACACGGGTTCGTGTCCTGGTCTGGGAAGATCCCACATGCCACGGAGTGGCTGGGCCCGTAAGCCATGGCCACAGAGCCTGCGCGTCTGGAGCCTGTGCTCCACAACGGGAGAGGCCACAACAGTGAGAGGCCCGCGTACCACAAAAAAAAAAAAAAAAAAAAAAATCACTAACTAATGTCTAAAACCTATTCATCTCACATTTATTGATCATTTTTTATGTGCCAGGCAACTTCTAGGTGTTCTTCCAGACCTTCTATGTAGTTTTTGCACTATATTTTATTTTCCCCTCTATCTACCCATTAATTCACTCATATGATTCATATAATTTGTACACAATACCACACTGTACTGTACTTACCAATTTATGTGACTGTTTTTTACCATCAAACTCTAAATTTGTTGAGTACCTAGATTCTGTCTTACTCATCTTTATTGAATAAGCAAATAAACAAAAAACCTACACATGAAACAATTTTATATATTATTATTGTGTAACAGCCACATTGATCAGCAATATTCACTCCACAAAAAACCTCACCCTATCAGATTTATAACTTTAGATGAAGCACGAAACTTTCTCTTTTGAAATATAAAAAATCACTGGGAGATAAGGTGTAGCAAGTCATTTAAAAACAAATATATGGGTTTAAATGTCTATGACATGGAAATAGACTTTTAGGATAGTATGAGAGGACAGGATGCCTAAGATGGAACATAGAGAAAAATCATGAAGTAAAAATGAAGAATAAAGATAAGGGGAAAGGTCATTTTAGGCAACAGAGCTAATGATCTGGATGTAGGAAATAACGTGATATACTTTGAAAAAGTGAAGCTGGAGCATGTAACAGCAAGAGTGAACACAGCAAAAGATAGGTTTAGAGAGGATGGCAAGGGCTAGACTACGAAGAGCTCTAAATGCAGTGATAGATAATTTGAAATTGATCTTCTTGGCAATGGGGGAGCCTCTGGAAATTGGAACAGTAGAATTAAATTTTAGAAAGATCACTCTGGCAGCAGTAAAGAAGATGAATTGCAAGGATGGTGGAGGGAATGCAGGAAGACCAAATACGAAACCATAGCAATGGCCAGAGGTAATGAAGGTCTGAAAGCAGCGGTGGTATAAATGCAGAGGAATGAACATACAGGAATGAATTAGACTTTAGGGTTAAGGTTTTTAAAAAAGTTTCTACAATGACTCTCATTTTTCAAGACTGAAACTTCCAAAGAAGAAGGCAGGTGGAGCTTTAGATATTAAGATAATAACTTTGCTTCATTCTAGCTAAGTTTGAGGTGCCTATGAAAAGTGAATTGAAAATTGCATATGTGGGTGAAGATCTCAGGAGAGAATTGTGGGTTGAAAACATAAATGTGGGGAAACATAATAAGATGCTTAATAAGAATAACTTTCTCTTATTTTCTCTGTATTCTTTATTTAAAACCTAAAGCCTGGAACCTTCTTCAACAAATGCTAAGCTGCTTCCATTAATGTTGACCTACCTCCAAGTTCTCTTGATGAGATAGGTAACAGATGTAAATCTCCTGTTACAAAGTAGCGGCTCAACAAATGGACATACTATAGATAACTTGTACAGCTGGGTTTTTTCCTATTATCTCAGAATTATGGAATATCGATACATAATAAATTGTCATCATTATAATATATGCTGAAGTATATGGGGACACAGTACTATTAAATAAAGGAGGTTTAAATTATTTTAAGGCATTATATCAATCTTTTAAAAGCTTACAATTCTGTGGCATAGTCAGAAATGGAGCTGACGCTAATTCATGTTTAATCTTTGGACAGAAGTTTGCATTCCTTCATTTAATTAGTATTTACCTTGTGCTCTGTAAATTCATTTGTTTTTCTCGGGGGCTTTTATGTCACTTATTTCCTATTCAATTATTTGTAACGTTCCATTTTAGCTTAGCTGAAAGAAGAGTAAAATGGATTTGAAGGCATCCATTACCTGATCATATGCAAACTAGGCAGAAGGACATCTGTGGAAATCAAAGAAAGCTGGGAGATCAAGTGGGATAGAATGTAGAATCCCAGGAACAAGACAACATTTAGGCTGCTTCATCTCAGCACCCAATTTTATTACCCAAACTGTGATTTTTCTCTTGTTTTTGTGGAGGCATTAGAGGGTTGAGTCCTACAATCAAACCAATAGCACTGTTTACTTAGTGGGGACCTGACAAATCTCACAGATACTTATGCTCCAGAAATAGTCCATCTCATGCTTAGATGAGTCTGCATGTATGAATTTTACCTGGGCAAAATCAGTCATGGGGAACTTGAGATATTTGTTCCATTATTCTAATTTGAGCTATTTATGGGCCAGAATTAGCACAATTGGTGCCAAATCTCGAAGTAGGAGAGAACTAAACAAATGTGGTGGCCAGGGAAACTACTCTTTTTATGACTTGCCATTAACATACTGCATTCAAAAAAGCAAAACATGTCTATGACAGGACTTCTCTGATTTCTGGTACAGATGACAGTAACAGTGAAAATAAGGGGAATTTTTAGAGATAAGACTAATAAAACTCCAACTTACATCTCTGTTTTAAGAAGGAAATTTTAAAGTCAGGAATTTCTATCAACAACTCAATCATTACTTAGTTGGTACCCAATATTTAGCTTGTCCCACATGATATATTTTGGTACTTTAGGAAAGGTAAGAAAAGTAAAAGACATGGCTTTGATCCTAAACTACTGCCATCTAATAGTACTGTCTTGAAAAAAAGTTTCTTAGTGGTCTTATAAGGAATCATACCACTCCCTATTCTCATAGAATTAAAAAAATTCTCATAGATTCAAGAATATACGCATGCATTTTAAAAATTCCTTAAAAATTACAAAGTGCCAAACATGATATGGAGATAAAAATTACAATGTATTGGGCTTCCCTGGTGGTGCAGTGGTTGGGAGTCCGCCTGCCGATGCAGGGGACACGGGTTCGTGCCCCGGTCTGGGAAGATCCCACATGCTGCCGAGCGGCTGGGCCCGTGAGCCATGGCCGCTGAGCCTGCGCGTCCGGAGCCTGTGCTCCGCAACAGGAAAGGCCACAACAGTGAGAGGCCTGCGTACCGCAAAAAAAAATAAAAAATTACAATGTATTTCTGAGTAAAGCTTAGAATCTCTTTCTATTTTATTATATAGTCATTGTCTAATATTGTAGAACTAGAGCCAGGACAAACCTACCAGGAGGGCCAATCATATTTGCTCACATTGGAATACAGACACATTCAGGCACTGAGGCAAAAAGGAAGGGACTGATGGGAACAGGAACAGGTGGGAAAGGACAGACAAGGAGGAATAATTAATATTGGTCTTGGAATCCTCACCATGTCTGGAGCATGCCCATTTTTATGTATTCCCATCTGTGTTACCCTTCTTTAGGGCACAAGCATCTCTCACGCGGACTGATGCAACAACCTTCCAAATGGTTTATTTGACTCTCATATTACCTATTACCCATATTCAATCCATTCTTTGCACTGAAAGTAAAACAACCTTTCTAATAATGTTATTTCATTCCCTTCTGAAAAACTCTTCTGTAGGTACTTGTTGCTTTTATTAAGTCAAAATTATTTGCCATGGCTTAAAATTCTCTGGCAGGTCTGGGATAGAGTGGTGAGTCTGGAGAATCGGGTTGGGGTCAGATCACAGACTTCTGGATGAATGATATTTTGAAAGGAATATTCTGCTAGAACTTTAGAAGATGAACCAAGGTGAAGACACTATGAGCAAAGTGACCAGTGAAAAATTTATTACAATTGAGATAAGAACTTGAAGTAAAGGGAATCAGTGGGAATGGATGTGAGAAACATCATGGAGGTAAACTCAACCAGACTTGAAAATAAAATATATGCATATTCCAGGAGATTCAAGGCTGAACAATGGAGAGGATGAAGGTACTATTAAGGGAGGGTATTAAGGTGAGGAGTCCCATCCTGTCACTGGAGGGTCATGGTGCCTTGCCAAGTTGCATAAATAAATAGGCCCAAAAGTACATTCTTATCCTCATGGATCTGCCTCGTGGATGGACTTCATGAAGGGTCCATATTCTCCATGAGTCTGGAGCCCAGCTGATATGAGAAATAGCTAAGACAACTGTGGATGTAAAGCGCAGAGAACTCTGATAGGGCCTGATTACCATCCTCCAAGGTGCATTACATGAGAACTAACTTTGGCTATGTGGCTATAATGACCAAAGACCAAACTGAAATGAGTAGAATTGACAAAAATTTCAGATTAGGATAAGCAAGAGTATTTGAATACTCAGAGCTGGAACATGTGGAAAGATGGTAGGACCCCTGTTAGAGGAATATGAGAATGAGTTGAAAGGAATGGAGATTCTCATCGGTAGAATTTCACGAGAGAGATGACAGCAGGTTGGAACTGAAGGGGCCTTTATTTCACAAGAGAAAGCAGCATCCCAGAGAGGAGGAAGTGACTTGACCAAGGTTAGACAGCTGCTGACTGTATTTGATCCAATTTGATGGACATCCCAATGCCCTCCATGCTACATAACAGGAGCTATTCAAGTTCAAGCGGCAGTGTTGTGATTCCCCCAGGGACACCACAGAGGTAAGGCTTGAACTGGACCATGCAGCTGGAAAAGAAGGGCAAGTAACTTGACCATGAATATAGTCTATTAAGATGGATTATCTAATAGGAAAAGGTAAATAAAGAATTATTTTTCATGACATTACTGCTTGAAGACATCTGTGAAGTCATTCGAAATAACTAATTATTGGTAATAATAATAATAATAATGGTATCTACGGTATTGTACACTTATTTCGTGCAAGGTTTTGTGATACATTCTTAGCCTGGATATTACTCTATCTTTACAGCAACCTTATCAGTTAGATCCTATTATTATTACTCATTTTACAAATGAGTAAACGAAGCCTTAAAGAGATTATGTAACTTGCCCCAAATAATTTCTCTAGTAAGTGCATGTACTGAGACTTGGAACTCCGTCCACGTTTTTAGCCATTTTGCTACATTGCCAACGTGCATACCATGGTGGGTCTCTTAGCCTGAGAAAACAAAATAGTTCATAGTTCTGTATGTCCCTACTGCATAGAAGGGCCCTAGAGAGACATTTCAGAAGCTTTCTTGTAAAAGAGCAAAAACAATTAGCCAATCTTCTGGATTGTTACTTAGTTAATGACATGTATTAGTAATTTGAAATGGACTACAATGAATTACTCAGAGAAAACGGGTTCAACTAATTGGTCCAGAAAATCATCTCAAGGATATAATTAAATTGCCTAGTGTACTATTACTGCTAGCATAAACACTATTCCTGATCTTCAGGACTGATTGCATTTCCAGCATAATTAAAAATAAGTGGTGGGAAAGACAAGATCCATGAGCAAAATGTGGTTTAAGGAATCAGTCCTGTGGTTAGCTAATGAAAGCAAAGCAAGGTCAGTATTTGAGCTGTTTCCAGCATTTGGGTTTCCTGCTATATATTTTAGTTCTTAGGAATCACCCATTTAAAATAATCATCAAACTCTAAGCGTTTTTTGTTTCGTATTGTTTTGTTCTGTTTAGGGCAGCTACCATCTTTTGTTGTTGGAACAAAAGATGTTTAATAAATATATGTTGAATAAATGAATTTGATTTTTACAAAAAATAAGATTTTCTTCCAAGTTTTATGGAAGACACAATTTAAAAGACATACATGACACTCACTACATAATTTAGTGAATTAATGCAGTTTCATGCGATAGAGAACTGGATCAGAAAATCACGTATGGCTTCAATTCCATACTGTCACTTCTGTAGAAATTCATGATGATAAAAACAGTCAGGTAATAAATAGTAAGGAATGTAATTATTTTTTAAGTGCCAGGATGTTTTTCATGACTGATTTCCATTGTGCATGAGAGGTCACAAAAGAGGAATCAACTATATCTGCCATGGGTCCTGCATTATACATGCCTGATTCAGACATAAGCATACAAAATAATAAACTTAATTGGAGATATGACATAAGCATACAAATTAATAAACCTAAAATACTGTGGTGTAGGATACAATACCATGCTGTTTTTTCCATCTATGCATTTTATAATACTTTTTTACCCTGTACTTTTCTCACTCGCTGAAATCCCATTACCTTTCTTGCCCGGTCTTTCCTCTCACACTTAGCAAGTAACAAACTCCTATTCGGGCCTTAAGTCCCAGGTCAATATCAATTTCTGATGGAAATTTTTTCTGACGCTAAATGCTTTCCTCCCACCTAAATCAGTGTTAGGTGGCATTCAACTCTGCTCTCGATCTTACCATTGAATTTGACAACATCATTTAATTAACTTTTTTCCTTCTGTCCTCTCCATTTGTCGGAAAAATCATATGAGGGTAGGTACTATGCCTTACTATTTTTCATCCACTCATTCCAAAGACTTTATTGAACATTTATTATGTACGGGGCACTGTATTTGGAGCTAGGAATCTTGACTCTAAGTTTGGTATAGTACATAGAAAACAGTTCTGTGGTATCAATGAGTGGGAACTTGCAATAAGTCAAAGACATTTTAAAGTGTAGCTCATTTTAAAGAAAAATCTTAAATGGAAAGTTGGTCACTGTCGGGTAATTGGGCAGGACAGAGAAAAACAGTCTTCATCTCACATCATTAAATTCATAATTCTCTGTTCAACAAAAGTGAACTTTTAATCTTTAAATGTCAGATCTTTTCTGCAGTTTTAACAACACTGGTATAGAAAATAAATGAGAGAATAAATACGGGAAGTTTTTGAAAAGTATATGGTGCTGTACAAAATTATTAAGATGGTCATAATTAGTTTATAGATAGGGATGTTTGGGAAAGAGTTGGGATTTAAAATCCTGGCTTTTCAGTCAAAGTTGTGTTGTTGTGCTCTATTAATCTTCTAAAAGCATGAAAAAGTACAATGTGGAACCTAGTCTATATGAAAAACTAGAGAAGACTCAAGAGGAGTCAAAGGTGCAACCTTGACACTTGTTCTAAGATAGCTCTACATGTATATTAAGTGAGAAAGGTATATATTGAAAAAAACGTAGGCTTTTGTTTTCCTAAAATTAATTGCTACTTCGTATCCAGTGTTGACAAAGATATGAAAGCAGAGACTCTCATGTCCTTTATTTGAGGGCAAATTGGTAACGTGCATAAGAGTTCTAAAAAGTGAGTAGCCTTTAATTCAGTTTGCTGTTAGAAATTGGTCTTAAAGAAAACTGTCTGCATCTTTTCATATGAGAATTTTCATTGCATTTCTGTTTATAATAGTATACATTTGATCCAACCTAAATCTTTATTATTGACTTTCTAAATTGCTTGTGAAGATTAAAAGTGAACATTTAAAACTAACCATTTAACATGGAAACTCATCCGCAATAATTAGGGACTACAGAGCAGTATATGTAGTGTGAGCACATTTTCATAAAAGCCTATGCAAATGTGTATTTCAAGAGAATTATACATTATTATATATATGATAAATTGTGATATTCATAGGTATGTACATGGAGAGTTTTGAAGGATAAGGTCCAAATTATTAGTCCTATTTCTTTTGAGGGAGTGAGGTTATAGATAATATGGATAGACAATGAAATGAATAATATAAGTAATTAGAAGTGCATACCATAAAGACATTCCAAACATAAAATACAACCCTCAGCACCTTTAATGGAAAGCAGACATGATTTCAGTCTAATTTTGCATGTGGACATACATGGCCACCTGCCTTGGGTTTCTCAGGAGCAATGTTGGCTTTTTTGTTTACCTATGGTCACAGCAGTTCTAGGATAATAGAAGTCAAAAGATCTCTCAATCCACATTTTCTTATCCTTTACCTACAGAAATGAGAATGGCAAGAATAATTTAGAAAGTGCCCAGCTCAAACCAAATACTGAATAATGCAGTGAAGCACATATCAGTAATTCCAACTGAAACAGTCTGGGCTTTGGTCCCAGACTTCCTGGCAAACAACAGGCTCTGTGGGCTGATAGACAATGGGAATTAGAGCCAACCTCCCAGTGAAAAGAGACACTGACATCATGAATGAGTTTCTACTTGAAAAAAATCTAAGAAGCAATTTCTGAAAACAGCCCTACAGGGAATTTATGCACATCTGTGAGAAAAGCAAAAGAAATAAAATAAAATAAAGCCTTGGGGCAGGAAAGGAACTTACCTATCATTTAGCTTAATCCTTTCATTTCACAGATGAAGAAATTGAGGCCCAAAAGGGGAAAAAAATTGCCAAAGTCACTCTGTAAATTAGTTCTTTAAAATCAAATCTCCTGATCCCCAAATTAGTACAGTTCTTACCTAGGACTCCTAAGCTGAAACACTACTGTTTCTGTGGGCCATGTAATTCTCTGGACAAAAGGAGATTATGTCCTATCAAATCCTTTTTGGATCATCCCAGGCAGAGTTATGTAATACTTTGTGGTTTATGGTACTCTTTTTTAAACCTTTGTTAGATTACTTGCAAAACACAATCACTTTATTTATTTATTTATTTATTTATCTCCCACAGCAAATTATGTGTTCCTTGAGGATAAGAATCATATTTTATTCACCTCAAATCCCCAGTGCCACTTACATTGTTCAGAATACAGCAGGCACTCAGTAAATATTTCATAAATGAATAAATGATTTTTTTTCTATTATAGCTGGTGATGAGAGAAACTCCTGATGCATTAACCAAGCGATGTCATGAAATGATGGAAAGAGTTGGCTCTGATAGTTAAGAGCCCTGGATTTAAGTCTCATCTGGATCACTCCCTAAGTGCAAGATTTGAGGCAAGACTCCTAAGTGCCCTGAGCAACATATTCCTCATCAATAAACCTGAAGAAATGATACCTGCTATTCTACCTCCCAGTTTGGCCATGAGGAGCAAATGTGAAACATCTGAAATTAAAAATATTTTTATTAATAGCAAACTGTTACATGAATGGAAGGGATGTGGGTATAGGCAGAGGGCTTTTAAGCGTGGTCTGGCTTTTACAGGGCATGCCATTATACAAAATGCAACATTTAGAACTATTTCTACTGGTATATGACCTATGTCTCAAGTATGCCCTGCTGAGATATACAAAGTCATAGGTTATATAGTCCTGAGAGAATGACAGTTCAGAGGCATATCAGTCAACCTCTGACATTTGAGAGTGATACATCCACAGATTTTGGGATTCCCATAAACGTGAAAGGCTTTAAATTCCAGAAATATTTTTTTCCTAAAATGCATAAATAATTGCAAATGGAGGATAAGAAAGGATGTTGCCATGCAGGTACTTGGCAACTGGCCAAAGGACCTGTTCCTATGTAACTCTGGATTGGACATTCCTGTTTGTGTCTCAATACAGCAGTAAACCACTCCATATCACAGGCTTCTGGGTTCCCTTTTTCATAGGCAACATTGCAAAAGCTAAATTCAAGAACATCACCATCCTGCTGTAACTACAGAGACCAATGTAGTTCTTTGGAGCAAATAAATCTATTGTAAGTAATTACCCATCCAAGTCCTATTAGAAGAAAAATTAGGACTCTCTAAGTATACCAACCAACCTAAATTCTGTGAATTGATCTCTAAAGCCTCATTAGTGTTCTCTGAAGGACCAAAGGCATGTAGCAAGAGGACAATGCAGGGAAAGTAAAGCATAGGCAAGAAACCCATATCATAGGAAAATCAGAGTTCTTTCACACAGAGAGTAAGTGTAGTGAAATAGAAGGCACATTGGCTTCCTAACTTTGGATTTAAATACGGGTCCTGCCATTTACTAGATATACGTCTCAGTTAAATTTCATAACCTGAATGATGAGAAAAGCTCATGTAGGTCATGCTGACAGGAGCCAGAGATTTTGGTATTCTGAGCAGAGGTTAAACTCTTCCTTGCTTGCTTCCATATGCGTGATTCAGTAGGGGCCAGGAATATTAACAGGCTGCAGAAAACCTCTTCCCTTGGTTGGCCAAGCAGGGACAAGTGTGGGGAAAGGAAAAGTGGAAGGATGCTTGAAGATAAATCTTCTAACCTTCAGGGAGACAAATTCTCACCCTTTTCCTGGTTTCCTTGAATTTATGTGTTTGTTTGTTTTTCAGCTCTTGCAAAGAGAGTGATAAGAGATCATGGATCAAGATTTAGGACTAAGGACATAGAGGACAAAGGACCAAGAGTAACGTTTCTTCTGCATTTGGTCTAGGCTTTAAGGCTCTATGACTTCCAGCTCAGCTCATAAAAAACAGACATTCCAGGGGCTTTCCTGGTGGCGCAGTGGTTGAGAGTCCGTCTGCCGACGCAGGGGACGCGGGTTCATGCCCCGGTCCGGGAGGATCCCACGTGCCGTGGAGCGGCTGGGCCTGTGAGCCATGGCCGCTAAGCCTGCGCGTCCGGAGCCTGCACGTCTGGAGCCTGTGCTCCGCAACGGGAGAGGCCACAACTGTGAGAGGCCCGCGTACTGCAAAAAAACCCCCCAAAAACCCCAGACATTCCAAATAGAAGTTGATGCCCAAAGCTCAAATGTAATAAATTCAGTGTTTTTTTTTTTTTTTTGTCCAGGTGTCTTCCCTATAAATGCATGGAGTGGAGACCTAATGCGGACCGTTGCGACCATTAGTAGGTGGCTTATTAAGGAGCCGGAGCCTGAAGTTCTCCTGTATTTCATACGCTTTCACATGTGTCAGCTCACGAGCACTGGCATTTCCCTGTATGATGACAGAAAACAGAGAACGCTGCTGCTTCGTACACCCAGCGCTGGTTTCCAGGAAAATAGGGCAGGTTAGCCATCTGCGTAGCTTTACATGCAAAAGAGACTTCAAGGCAAATCGAACATCATTGATCTATGAATCTCCACCCTTCTAGTCAAAAATACTCTTATTTTTAAAAGAACTCTAAAACCCCAGAGAGTAAAGCCTAGGCTTCGTCATTTGCCTTCTCCTTTCTCCTGTTTTCAGGAATTAGCACATAATAAACGCTCAAGAATGTTTGTTCAATGAGGGAATCCATCTCTCCACCTTCTTTTGTTCTAGTTAAGGGTTCTTTGATCTTTTGGGAGTAGTCTTTTCTCTTTGCTTTCCTGCTTCATTGACACTGCCATTTTAAATTTCTGATCAGGGTTTCTATTCTGTAATTAGCTTTCATTTGCTAGTTCTTCCCCATGTCTCTAGTGGTCAAGTCCTTCAGAGGCAGCTATGGAGTACTGCCAAGAGTACGGGAAAGGAAAATAACAATTCAAATCCCAGCTCTGTCATTTACTAACTGTATGGGCTTGAACAATGTACTTAATCCCTCTGGATCTCAGTTTCCTCATCTGTGCAATATAGAGAATGAACTTTAACGGTGGTTCTTAACCAGGAAGGCACATTGAAATCACCTGTGGGACTCTATTAACATACACAAGCCCAGGTCCTTCCACAGAGATTCTGATTCAGTAGGCCTGAGGAGAGGGAGGCAGGATAAACATCAGTATTTCTAAGATGATCCATAAATTTCTTTCAAACCTAAGTTGGAAATCCTAGAACTTTCAGAATTCTCTATCATGTATTTGACAAGAATTCATTAAACAGGAATGCTGTACTCTGTATTATTCTAAATCCTCCGGAGGGAACGCACTGGCTGTTTCAACATTAATCTAACCATTAATTTTAATTATCCTATTAATCATAAATTTTAATGGTCAATTTAATTATTAACACATGAGTTCTAACTCCTTTGGTCTCTGCCTCTTGCTAATCAAATTCTGGAGCCAAGGAAGCAATACACAAAGTACACTCTCCATTGCAGTTGGCTTCCGCCGTGAACACTAATTAGCTTCTGAGAATTGACTGATGATGGAGAGACTATAGCTCTGTGGCTAGTACTACTCAGGTCACTTTATTTTATTTTATTTTTTTTTTTTGCGGTACGCGGACCTCTCACTGTTGCAGCCTCTCCCGTTGCGGAGCACAGGCTCCGGATGCGCAGGCTCAGCGGCCATGGGTCACGGGCCCAGCCGCTCCGCGGCATGTGGGATCTTCCCGGACCGGGGCACGAACCCGTTTCCCCTGCATCGGCAGGCGGACTCTCAACCACTGCGCCACCAGGGAAGCCCTCAGGTCACTTTAGATGGAGCTGGATTTATACCTACGTATGGTGTGGATCAAATCCATCAACTTTGGTGCCGTTTCTTACCTTCAACACCCTTGTCCTGAGTTTCCACAAGGAAATGCAGTATCTCGGGCTACCTTTTTGGCATACTATGACGCTTACCCACAAATTTTTGTACCTGTATTGGTTTAATATGTTATAGTCCTAATAAATCAACTGTTCTGCAGGGTCATTAATGTCTAATACTGTTCCCTCTCCACCTCTTCCTTCCCTACCCTAAACTGTGCCCTAACTGTAAATTTTAAAAGAACTTCAATACATCAATCCTCTTCCTTCAAGACTTTATTCAAATGTTACTTCAGTGAAGTCTTCCCTGACTTGGCTAAGCAAATCAAAGTTCTACTTCCCCTTAGATGCCTCTGCATTTTATATGTTGCACTGATTATCTGCTGACATGGATTTCTCACTGCACTATAAATCTCTCCATGGTAAAGACATTGCCTTTTTATCTCTGTATCTGCATTGCCAATCATAATTCCTGAATAGAGTCAGCATTCAAAAATTGCTGGTTGAACAAATGACTGAATGGATAAAATGAGAATTTCAGACAACTTTTACAAACTTTCATAATACTTCAGGCACCCTTTAAAAGGGAACTTTAAAAATCCCCTCACAATTGAACAAATTGGTAAATTTGTACTCTACATTTTCTGAAAGAAAAAAATTGTATCATCGAATGGTTAGATTGTTTAGGTAAAGACATAGCATCCATTCACTCATGCCTTTATTTAGTCAGGCCAACTGCGTCCGCAGTCCCATTCAAGATAGACACTGTTAGATGCAGAGTTGAGTCTGAAGTAGCTTCTCCCCTCAAGTAATTTATGGTCTAGTGGGAAGGATAAAACACATAAATGAATAATAGTAATATAATGTTTTAATTCAGGTACAAAGAAAGTTCTACAATGATTTGGAGAAAGTGATCAAGAAAGGAATCACAGAAAGAATGAACTTTGAATTGGATCTTTAAATAATATAGTATTTGAATAAGCAGAGAGTTGGTAAGGGTATTCCAAGTAGAGAGGATACATATACAAAAGCAAGGAGGGGAGTAGAACATGTATGGGGTTCATACATATTTCCACTGGTGGGAGAAAACTTTGAAAAGGTATAGGATGGAGGCAGATCATGTACAGCTTTGAGGGTGTGCAACTGAGTTTGAACTCTGTCCTCTTGCATCAATGCGAAACCACTTGATTTCTCATCAGGGGAAATGACATTATCAGAAAGAGAAAAGCCTCTCACATAAGACAAACCTAAATTCAAATAGCAGCTCTGCTACTTATTAGAGTCACCTGAAGCAAGTTACTTAAACACTCTGAGAGCCAGTTCATAATCTGCTTTTTTAGTTACTGCAAGGATTAAAGAAGCGATCCCGGGCTTCCCTGGTGGCGCAGTGGTTGAGACTCCGCCTGCCGATGCAGGGGACACGGGCTCGTGCCCCGGTCCGGGAAGATCCCACATGCCGCGGAGCGGCTGGGCCCGTGAGCCATGGCCGCTGAGCCTGCGCGTCCGGAGCCTGGGCTCCGCAACGGGAGAGGCCACAACAGTGAGGGGCCCGCGCACCAAAAAAAAAAAAAAAAAAAAAAAAAAGTAGCGATCCCTTTCAAGCATTGAACACTGCTTTAGGTCCTAATATTTGGACCTTAGGTCCTAATATTCACTCAATAAAATCTTGTCACGGTATTTTATTTTAGAAAGATTGTCCTGTTTACAGTGAGGATGCTATTCTGAAATCTGAGGAGACAGGAAAAGGAGACTGTTTAGGGGACTTTTGCTCAAATGGGAGGCAATTAAGGCTGGGCTAGTGCTCTGGGACAGTAAGACGAGGACCTACATTTCCCAGGTACTTAGGATGATACTGTTCTGCTATTGTTACATGAAACACCTCCCTGCTCTGCTAAGGGCTAATGTGACATTTACCATCAATCACTCGCGACCAGAGAATACCACCACTCTGGTAAGCGCTCACTGCTGGGCCCCTGAGTCAGGAGTGATTGATGTCTGTCATCTTTTTGAGAAACCTACAAACCGTAAGTAATTATTGGCCATCAGGCTGTTAAGCGAGTCTGTTGCCCAGAGAGATCTGATATGCAAATTGCATTTAGTGTTTCCCAAAATAATTAGAGAGTACGCAGGAAGTTTCTCTTAAGTTTTACGAATTCCAAAGTTAGGAAATGTAACTTTCAATTAAGACCTTCTATATTATTTGAGTATACTGTGCTAAAAAGTTGAGTTGTATCTACTATCCAATTTACAAGCCATATCTCACTTGCCATGCAGTTTTTCTAACACTTTAGAACATTTATTTCTTAGTATTTGTTATCATTTGTTGAGTGCTAATTTTAATCCAAAAAAAAGCACATTGGACATTTTATATATTTTGGTAAAATATTTAGTAAAATATTCAATTATGAATTTCTAGTTGAGGGTTATTTATTCTAATATGCATATATACAAATAACACTGTATAATATCTATTATTTAATTATATTGGTTATTATGGTATATATACTGGCAATTATGTATAGCATAGGCATATTTACATAGTATATATATAAACATGGAATGCACTTGTATATATGTATTAAAGCCTTGTTACCTAATATCTTATATTTGAATTTTCTGCGAGAAAATAAATTTTGGAATGACATTATTTTCTAATTTCTAATTATAACACTCTAAAAAATTAGCAACATATAAGAAAATCTATTAGACACTGGATATATATACTTTATAATCATAGAATTTTAGATGCAATACGTAGAGTGTCTATTTACTACACAAACTGCTTTTTGAAAGAATATGCAGGTACACAAAGAACTGAACAGAAAACATACTAAAATTATAAGCTGTATTTGCATTATTTTAATTTCTTCACATTAAAAGGGAGAGAAAAGCAGAGAATGGCATGGATCTTTAAAGTCAAATGGCTGGCATTGTGAAAAATAGCTTTTGTGAAGTAAAAAAGTTAGTCTCCCTAGACTTTATTAAGAAGTGACCAACTTCTCAAAACACATTTCAACACAGTGACTGTAGAAAATGACACTCCTAGGCATCAGCATGATATGTTGGAATCTAAAATATCACTGCAGGAATACTACTAATAGTAATGGCATCAAAATTAGCTATTTTGACAGCTCCTCTTCTCAATCTCTCAATCTTCCTAGATGAACTGCTGGCCTGGCATAAATCTCTGAATTCTGCTCATGCCCTGTTCATGAATACTAACCAAGTACCTCGAAATATGATCTTTGAACATGAATTCATTCTGCTCCCCAGGATATATTTTTATTTTTCACATTTCACAAAGATTTATGAGAGACAGTTCTTTGCATTTGTTGGCATCAGTGTTTTACTAATTAACATTCTTGTGTATTACCGCAGGAGGATAGACAGATTTACAATCCACTTCCTTTACCTTTGAATAACCTGTTTGTTCCTGTGTAGAGATTGTCAATTAGTTAACCCAAGACTCCTTAAAAACATTTTTTAAAAAATTTCTCAAGTCATTGAAAAGACACTGTTTCAAATTAAGAACATTATTTCTTATATTTCTTTTTTTTTTTCCAGTACGTGGGCCTCTCACTTTTGTGGCCTCTCCTGCTGCGGAGCACAGGCTCCAGGCGCGCAGGCCCAGCGGCCGTGGCTCACGGGACCAGCTGCTCCGCGGCACGCGGGATCCTCCCGGACCGGGGCACGAACCCGTGCCCCTTTTATCAGCAGGCGGACTCCCAACCACTGTGCCACCAGGGAAGCCCTCATATATTTCTTATAATTGAGAAATTAAGTGGAAAATAGTCTCATCATGAAGATAGGGGAATATCCCAGGGAAGGAAGGAAGGTGATGAGTATGTGTATTTTCTTAACCTTCATGTCGGACTTTCTTACTCACTGTGGAGCATATTACAAAAAGTCTTTAACTGTAACCAGCTCACTCAAGTTTAAGCCCCAGCTTCCCCATGTGTTGGCTCTGTGATCTTTTTTTTTTTTTTTCTTGGCTCTGTGATCTTAAGTAAGCTAATTAGGGTGATGACAGAGGAGTGTGGAGGTTATATAGATTCATTTTATCATTTGTTTTCTTTTATCTGTCATGGAATTTGTTTTATGTAGTTCATCCCATTTATTCTTTGTAACCATTCATCAAAGTAGGTGTAATTAACTCTGTGATATAACCTAGAAAATTAAAACCATGAGATATTAAGCAAGCAAGTTAATAAGTGGTAAAGATAGTAACCATACACTTGGGCAACTCTGAGGAACAAATAAGTTAATAAATGTGCTTTGAAAACAATGCAACATGACTGAGATGTAAGATACTGCATCACATAAGGTCACTAAATCAAGATTGATTGAGACCAGGTATCATGCAATTAATATGTCAAAAAAGTTGGGGGCTTCCTTGGTGGTGCAGTGGTTGAGAGTCCGCCTGCTGATGCAGGGGACACGGGTTCATGCCCCGGTCCGCGAGGATCCCACATGCCGCGGAACGGCTGGGCCCGTGAGCCATGGCCGCTGGGCCTATGCGTCCAGAGCCTATGCTCCGCAACGGGAGAGGCCACAACAGTGAGAGGCCCGCAAAAAAAAAAAAAAAAAAAAAAAAAAAAAAGTTGGGAGGATTCCTCAGGGATAGAGTTGCCAGATTTAGCAAATAAAAATATAGAATTACCAGTTAAATTTGAATGTCATTAAAGTAATGATTTTTTTTAGCATAAGTGCTTCCCATGCACTCTTTGGCATAGTTTATACTAAATAAATATTTCTTTTTTTAAAATCTGACATTCAAATTTAAGTGGGTATCATTTTATTTGACATCCCTATTCAGGGAACTTCACCTACAAGAAATAAAGGATAGAGAGGCCTTTGCTACTGAGGATAGAAACCACCGGAGAAGCTTATATAATAGGATTTCTATGTTTGGGTTAGATTTCTGTAATGATGACCCTCAGTCTTAGGGGTGAGGCCCCAAGTATGCACAAGATTTCAGAGCAAAATAGCTGGATCAAACTATTTGGATAGAACTGAAGTCTAGACCAGTAAGTGTGAGTTAATGGAAGAGTACTGTGGTAGGTCTCATCAGGATCCAAGAAAGCCAGTAATTATGAGGCTTGCGTATTGAGAAAGGCTTTGATGAAAAGAACTTGGGCAGAAACTTGAACAATGAGTAGGATTTAGGAATCTGAAGAGATATAAAGCAGGATCAGTCTCTCCCTGGCAGCATTAGCAAAAATCAAAATATGAGACTGAGTTTAAACATCAGTGCTGTACTAATATCCTCTGTAGCTCTGTACTGTAGGAAGAAACAGATAAGGTGAGCATAAATGCCCGTAAATAATAAGCAAGTTAGAGCGAGGCTTTTGGAAACCAGGGATTGAGTCAGGAAAGAAGATTCTGAAGATCAGCTAGGGGGCTTGTTAGAGTCAGCATGCTGCAGCAGGCATCAACTGACAAAATGAATCTTTCCTGTTTCTCCAACAAAGAGACTAATTAGGAAGAAAAGAAACAACTTTCATTGAGAGCTTATATGTGTGTCAATAATTTTATATGTTGTCAGACAGAATACTCATGATGAAATTCACTGTAAAATAAACAGATAATCAGTGTTACCCAGGATTGTTGTATATGAGTTTTTCCTAATCTGTTTGTCACCAACCAGCCAGCCATGTCCAAGAAGGAAGTCAGTACTGGTAGATGGTCTCCTTGCCCTCGAAGAGTTTTCAAAATTATCTCAGTATTTGAGAGAAAAAGAACTAGAGCCTGGAAACCTGACTCTGCAACTAACATGTTACCAGAGTTTATTCACCTGTAAAATGGGAATAAGATTACTTCGAGAAAGATCATGAAGACTAAATTGGATACGGTTTGAGCAAAAATTATCTTAGCTCTAATATTCTAGGTTTCCTAACTTGAAAATGCCATTGATCTAGAAATGCCTCTATCGTTCTTTCCATACTATGATTCTCTGAGAGATTAGAAGATAATTTAGACACTTAGAAGGACAATAATTCAGTCATCCAAATGTGTCTCCAGCAGGACATGGACTAAACTGCTCTCATTAAGGACAAGCAATGAAAGATCTTTTCTGAAAAACATTCATAACTTTTAGTAGACTTTATGACAGACTGAAGAAAGAGGATAGTGAGAATAAGAGGCTTAAAATGAAATGTAAAATATAAAGAAACAAGGACTTTGGTAAAACTGAAAAAGGAATCATAAACTCAGTTATGAATATTTTATTTTAAAAAGACCTTTTATGGAATGCACTGTATTCTCTAGTATTCTGTATGCATACAAAGACTCTGAGTCTTGGTCCTTCCAGACACAGAGGGAAGACAGGATTCCTGGAGGCCTCCCTGAGAAGCAGAGAAGAAAATGGTTTTGTCTGACATCAGCCCTGGTGCACTTCTGCAGATTGAATGGGCCTACTCTGTCTTGAATAGTGAAAGTAGAATGGATTTTTCAGAATTAGAGACATTGACATCTGTAATTTAATACCTATAGAACAAAATACAGGTTTGACAAGTTGAGGAAGTAATAATACTATATATATATATACTGTCTAATCATTAAGCGAGCTATCTTACACAAAGCATACCACAGGCACATGGTGATTTCCTCCCTTCTCCAATCAAATCATCAAATCTACCCTTTCAGGCCCAATGCCTGTCCCCTTCCAAGAGTACAACATACCCAAAAAACCAGCGCCCGGTGGTACAAATTTACGACACTTTCAGAGATACTGGCCAGGAATGACATGATTCTTTCTCTGAAGACAGTCTTTTTTTCCCAGAGTGTAGAGGGAGAATTAGGTCAGTTATATAAGACTCAACATGAAATGAGCACACTCTAAGCCACTTCTAGGCAATATCTAGGTGTTACTAAGTGGTAACAAGAGGAAGGTTAAGTTAATTTCCCTTGCTTCAGAAGTTATATGTTTTATAAGTCTGAACGGTGCAATATTATAATGATAAGCTACATACAATATTAACTATTTTTCTGCTAAAAGAAACACCATATTTCAATAGTAATTCCATAAATAGCCAAGAGAAATTGTCCCAATATTCATATATATTGTCGTTAGCTCAGCAGGAAAAGCCGTTTAAGTGATGAAGCTCTGAGGAGTCCCCACAAACTTGAGATAATTACATGTGATACATCAACTACCAAAAGCATATTGGTGAGGGCTGCTCAATTATAAATGAATAAGAATCTTAGAATTTTAGAATGCTCTAGTTGAAGAGGATCATTTCTAATGCGTTCTTGGGAGAGATAAGACAACTGATACCTAGAGATTATTTCTTTAGGGTTGTCCAATAAGTGGAGGAGATGGTCCAGAACCAGCTCTTTTGACTTAAGTTCTTTCCAGCAATAAACTATTATTATTAATACAAATACAGATGATGCTGTGTCTATACCTTGAAGATATTTATAAGAAGATGCAAAAAAAAAAAACCCCTAAAAAACACTTTCAATAATAAAAGTCAAAATTCCATTTTTTCCCTCAAACCTAGGTTTTAACACAGAAGGCTTTGAACTCTAGAAATTAAAATACTCCTTCTGAAGCTAGAATAGAACAATACACACCCAGTTTTACATATGGGGAAATGGAAACACTAATATTTTAAATGTTTGGACATGTTTTCACATCTAGAAATGACTTGAATCCAGGGTTTCTGAATCTCAGTCCATGCATTATATCCTTACTTACCTAAATGCTGGTAAAGCCCTGCTTTCCTGTCCCACATCCTTATCCTTATCCACAATTTAATATATTTATATTTGATTTTTGTTTTAACTCCAGTATAAGACTTTATGTTTATCTCACTTTAATATTATCTTTTCTTCTTTTTCCAGTACATTGCTTTAGCATTCTAATATCTTACAAAATCCTGAATTTCTTGCCCAAGAGATTGATTTTTAGCAGGTTTGCATCACTCATAATGTGTTAAACATTGTCTTTCGGTCCTCCAATAAGTCACTGACATTTTATTCATGTTTGTGTCTCCTGTGGCTTGCAGATAGGGGCTACTACATACAGCCTGCTAAGTGCATGAATGATTAATGAGACAGCACGAAGGACAGCACCCCAGGCTGGGCTTTTTGAGTTTGCTATCTTCTAATCAGTGCACTTCAGGTACCACTTTACAACCAGTCTAATTGTTTTCTACTATTATCTACTTCACTTTAATTTTCTACAACTAGTTTTTTTTAAATGTCAAAGAAAAGTCTGCCTTATACTAAAACCATTTTGAGGCTCACATTGGTAGAATGTCTTCTAGTTTCCTCATCTCTTTACAGTGTAAGTTTTCTGAATATATCTTGACAAGTCATGATTTTATAATACAACTGCTTCATGATAAAGTGAAATAGACTATGAACCTTTTGAATTAATTCATAGTGTCCTTAGAAATTAAGCAAAGCAGATACACAAATTGTGCATACATATTTCCATATACAATACACGATTCATGTAAAATGTTCGATTATCTAGATAATTCCATGCTTGAGCAAGAATGTACAATGCTCAATAAAGTAGCTGAAAAATATTTAGTAAAGAAATATGCTGTATTCCATTTCAATTGACTCTACCTCTGTATCTCACATTGAATCTTTATAATAACATTTACTTTCTCATTTAACCATTAATCCAAAAGATAAAGAAAAGCAAGATTTGGTTTTCTAAATTCAAGTTGCTTCTAGGATGAAATAGTATTTTCAACTAGTAAATTATCCAGAAATCAGTGCCATTAGACTCTGGTTCTGACCAAAATCTAACAGAGATCAGATATACAATCCCATCTGAAATAGCAAAAAACTGGACAAAATATTAAAAAAAAATTTTTCAGTAAACTGTGTATCAAACAATAAATGACAGTGATCCATGAGAGATGGGAAAGAAGCAAGATAGGCCCTATAATTTCCCCAGCCTACTGCCTTGAGGGAATTTCCAGGCCATTGCACAAGGAGTCTGGGGAGATAAAGGCTGCTCAGAATTACAAGACAGAGAACTGGAGAAGAGGACCCTGGAGATCTACAGAGGGTCGGACTCAAGTATTTAGCAGGGTATTGATCAGTCCATGCAAATTAGCTATCTAGTAAAGGCTGTGGAATGTACCATCCAAAAGTCTTAGATTGAACAGTACCCAGTGAACACACAGGGCCTGGAATAGTGACTGTTCCCATAAGCCAAATGGAAAAACTCATAATTCACAGCCATTGAGAAGAATACTCAGAAAGTTCATGCCTCTGTAGTGGTGAATATTTACCTGCAGACTAAACGCAGCTATAGCCCTGCCTAACAAATTTATAAAATAAGACCAGTAAGGACCAAGCTGCTTCCAAATAACTGAACTTTATCCCTAAATAACAACAAATACAACAAATAAAATAGAACAAATAAAAAATATATATGTGTGTGTATGTGTATATATATGGAAAGATAGGCTACAAGGACGTATTATACAACATGGGGAATATAGCCAATATTCTGTAATAACTGGAAACGGAGTGTAACCTTTAAAACTGTGTAAAAAATTTAAAATTTTAAAACTCGATAAATTAATTTTAAACAATTTAAGTCATGCAAAGTATACACTTTTGACTAAAACTGTATTAAATTAGAAATCAATACAGAAAGATATTGGGAAAAATCCCTCTTTATTTGAAAACTAAATAACACACTTAAAATAACACATCAGAGAAGAAATAATAGAAATTAGAAGGTATTTTGAAATAAATGAAAATAAGAACACAGCATATCAAATTTGCAGATATCAATAGAAATCTACTACTTAAGGGGAAGTTTAGGGCGTTATATGCCTGTATTAGAAAAGAGGAAAGGTCACAAATCAAAAGCCTTGTCTTCTACCTTAAGAAATTAGAAGAATGAATGAAATTAAAAGTAAACAAGAAAAAAGAAAATAATAAAAATCACAGCAGAAATCAATAAGAGAACAGAGAAAAACTCCTGAGAAAATCAATGAAACAAAAGCTATTTATTAGAGATCAATAAAATTGATAAATCTTTAGCCAGATTAATCAAGGAAAAACAAGAGCAAGAAAAGACACAAATTACCAATATGAGTTATAAGAGAGGTGACATTGTTATGGATTCTGCAGATATTAAAAAATAATAAAGGAGCGTTATTAATAACTTTATTCTAATAATGTTAGCAAAATAGATGAAATGGAAAAATTCCTTCACAACTCATTCAAGAAGAAATAGATTAACTCAAGTAGATGTAGTGATTTAAAAAATGAATTTGTAATTTAAAACTTTTTGAGTAAACAAACAAAAAACAGCTCATTGCTTCACTGCTGGAGTTTATTACAGTAACTTGAGATTGGTTTACCATACAAAAATCAACCCATTTAATAGTGTATATTAACACACTGAAAAATAAAAATAATATAATTATTTAAATAGACACAGTAAAGGCATTTGATAGAATCCAGATCCATTCTCGATAAATTCTCTCAGTAAACTAGGAATAGAAGGGATCTTGATAAAGGGCATCTACAAGACAATTAAAGCTAATATCATATTTATTAGTGAAAGACTGAATGCTCTCCTCCTAAGATCAGGAAGAAGAAAAGGATGTCTGCCGTCCACATACCAATTCAACATTATAGTGGAGGTTCTAGCCAATAAAATAAGATAAGAAAAAGAAATTAAGGGCACATAGACTGGATTACAGATATGCTCATTTGTATATTTTAAAATGTACAGTTAATTCTATGCCAATTATACCTTAATAAAGCCATTAACAAAATATTACCAGGAAACATATACATGTATGTACAAAAAATAAATTAATGCCTATGAAATATAACAACAAACTAAACAACAAATTATCAAGACAAAATTTGGCTCTGTAATGCTCTGTAGTTGTGGTTCATATAGTTGATTGGTCTTAAAATGTCCTCGAATTGGGTTGGAAGTTTACAGTAGAAACACAGATGGGAATTTCCCACAAATAATTCAAATAATTTTGGATATGTTTGCTTAGTTCTGCCACTGAAGTGTAACCAATGTACAAAATATCCTTTTGATTTAAGAAAGTTTAATATTGGACAGTATTAAGCAATTCTTTCTTCCTTTTTTATCTATGTTCTTTCTCGCTAGATGGCCTTAAACTTGTGACCTACCCAGTTTTCAGCTGTACTTAAAACAATTCCCAAACACTGAAGAATTAATTTCCAGTTTGGTGTCATTATATCAACTCAAAAAGGACTAATATTTTACCATATTTAAATTTTTACATTGGGTTCTAATTTCTCTAATGGCTTTAAAAAATAATATCAGTTAAGTAAGGATATTTTTATCATCCACCTACTGACCAACCAACAAAAGCAAAAAATCACTCTGAATGTGTGAGGAAACAAACTGTAAGCTCCTTGAGGGAAAAATAATAATATTCAGTTATTTATCAATTTATTGAGTGTCCATTTTGTGGCAGGCCTTGTGTTAAGTTCTTTATGTTTTTTTGGCTCTATTTACTACAAAAAATATAAGATTAACTGATAATCATACTTAAACATGAGAAAAATGAGGTTCAGATAAATTAAATAACTTGCCTGAGAACTCACTAGTAATCCACGAGCTAAGAACTGAAATCAGCTTTGTTCTACTTTGAAGTCTGTGTTTTCAGCCATCATGTTACAGCACTTCCCTAAGTCCATTTCTTTCATTTCTATAGTTTCACCTTTCATGGTAACTTAGAAGTAGTAAACACTCACAGAATACTTATTATAATAACGAACAAGTGGTACACTGATATTTCCACTATTTAAATAGATCAAAACCTCAATTCCTCTTCACTTTGAAAAGTAAGATAGGGACTTCCCTGGTGGTCCAGTGGCTAAGACTCTGTGCTCCCAATGCAGGGGGCCCGGGTTTGATCCCTGACCCCACACGCATGCCACAATTAAGAGTTCACATGCCGCAACTAAAAAAAAGATCCCGCATGCCTCAACTAAGACCTGGCACAGCCAGATAGAGAGATAGATAGATAAATAATTTTTTTTAAAAAAAGAAAAGTAAGATAGCTTATGAAACATAAACATACAAAACAACAAAGCCACCTCCATTATAAAATATTTTAAAAATGAAAATGAACTAATAGTTTAAAGGATCTGTAGTAGTCTCATCTTGATGATGCTTTGGAAGACAGATAAAATCCTGCACATCTAAACTGGAATAGCATATTTAGTTTACCTGCCACCATTATCTCTGGCTTTATTCAGTAATAGGTTGTATTCAAGATATTGACAGGGAGAAAAATCAGCCTTTGACATTCTATAAATGCCTCTATTCTGTGCATAAGTATGGTCAACCTATATTTTTAAAGTATGTTCATGAATGATGAATGTTTCTTTCAAATGTGATTAAGTCATGCCCTTTTTGGTAACAAGAGTAGACTTATAAATGTATCACTGCTTTGATATTCATACAATTTTCTCATTGCTGTTAAACGTTCATTACATAGGAATTATTGTTTCACGAACTGTAACAGAATGACATATTCAATTTGTATGTATGTACTAGGTATTATTCAACCCTCAGTCATTCTACATCAAGTTCTTTAAGTAGCTATAATCATTCAGTTCATTGTCCTCCTCAAAGTAGCTATAATCAATCAGTTCATTTGCAGAACAAAGCTAATAATCATATAATATCTCTCTAAATCATGGTTTCCTATATAAATATTAAATAAAAGCAGCACAGTATATATCAAAGGTAAATATAGATTTCAATTCTATAAAGTAGGAAAGGAAATAAAAAGAAAGCATTAAATATTTTGTGGACTCAAAAAATTCTTATAGTTGGACAGGACCTCCAAGGTGGCTGAATCCATTAATTGAACCTAATTGCTAGAGTTTATATTTATCTTTACTGAATTTCAGCTTTCTAGTTTAAGTTCAACTTTTCAGTCAGGAAGGTTTTCTTCCTTCAGATTTTGATTCTGTCATTAGTCACATTAGTTGAAACTTGCAGCTCTGTGTGAAGGACAAATTTGATAAGCAACACTTCCATGACTTCATACAAATCACTAATATAAATGTTTCCAAGGAAAGAAAGACCGTCTAAGTAGGGAGGAAAGAACATAGATCTTGGAATCAAAATAACTAGGTTTGAGGCTTGATGCCATAATTTCTGAGCTTGTGACCTTGGGTAAAATGTATAACATTGTGAGTCATAGCTTTTTCCTCTGAAACAGAGATAATGTGAGAAAAATATGAAAATACCTCATCAACTGCAAATGACTATATAAATGTACAGATGGTGTTCATATCATACAGTAGATATATCACTGAAGACACCTTTTAGTTGATATTAATGTATAAACATTATTTAAGTAATGAATTCATCTAAATTCACATTTATCTATCAACTCAACTAAACGCATATTTTTATATCTTGAATACTATCTGTACAGATATTTACCAGACATCTTGCTAAATTCAGTATCTCAATTGCCATTTTTTGAAAGAATGATTGAAAGAATACATGTTGTTAACGGCAGTACCATTAAAAATGTAAAGAAAAAATCCATTACTTTTGCTTAAGTCATTCTTAGTGAATCCATGTGATTCCTGTGTATCATATAATTCCTTTTTCGAGGGCCCAAAACCAAATTTTTGAAAATAAGCCAATATAAATATAATCAGCAAAATTAATGTTCCTATTAATTGTATCCTTCTCTCTCAACTACATACCTTTTGAAAATGAGACAGACATTCACTGGTCAATTGACTCATCTGCAGTTAGATATTAGGAAAAGAACTTTGGAGTTTGAAAAACTATGATTTGAACCTGGCTCTGACATTTATTATATTCATCATGCAAGTAGCCTGGCTTCTCTGAGAATTAGCTTGTTCATCCACAGAAATGCAGAAAATTTTTAATTTGACTGTTTTGTATGAAAATTAAATGAAATAATATGTGCATTTAGTTAGTATTTAGTTAATGTCTGACCCACACTAAATGTTATCCCCCTTACATTCTCTCCTCTCCTCCTCCCCCTTTCTTCTCTGAAAGAGAATGAAATATTTCCAGGTATACCTTTTAAAGGCATGATTTCCTAAACATATATTCTAACTAGGAAATACAGTGAATACTAAGAGAATGACTTTTCTAAATTTTGCATAAGCCAACAAAAGCACCCCAATTGGCTTTGTCAACAGGCCTTTCCCTTGGGGCACTAGACAATTTAGCCTCATACAGGAAAGGCAAAATTCTCTTTATTCAGACATGTAGGATCTCATTTTAGAAATATATACAAATAGAGGGCACTGCCTGCAGACACGCATCATTGAAGACAGGAAGTTTGTCAGCAAAGGTAATGATCTGATGGCCTCAGCTGAGCTCCCGCAAGGTCTCTCCATCAGTGCTAAAATGGCCATAAATCACAAGATAATTAAGCATGTGTCCTGAGAATCCATTTGAAAAGGGCTGTTCTAAGTTTCTGAGAGTAAGTGAAAGCACAAAAGAGAAAAAGCATCAAAAAGAGAGAGGTGAAAGCACAGAGTTTGGGCTCCTTAAATTCGCTGGCTTCCTGTTTCCTATTGAAAAAAAGATGCTCATAAAGCTTTTGAGTTGTTTGCATCTTTGGGAATTCTCCTGAGGAGCCAAAAAGAAAGGGAGGAATAAGGCAAGGGTAGGGTGGGCATAGGTCTAAAATGTTTACCACCTGAGCAGGTAGCCCTCAGTTCCCGGACCAGCCCCAGACAGGTAGAAGCTCAGTTTTCACTGCCACCTTCCTCCATGCTGTACAGCCACGATCCTTGGTTTCTCTGCTCTTCCCTTATTACTACTATACCTCAGACCCTTAGCAGATCCTGAATTATTGCAATGGTATCCCAGCTGACTGTCCCCATCTGTAATCTGGCTCTCCTTCTGATCCACTTCCGTTTTACTGATGGAATGATCCTTAAGATACCAAATCTGCTCCTGTATTTCCCCTGCTTAAAATGTTCCATAAGTCCATTGCCCTCAGGATGAAGTCACCTGGGGAAAAAATGAACTCTAATTTTGAACTTAGTATATGTTTCCAGAATCTTCTCCAGCCACAGGGAATCTGGACTTGAAGAGGCAGGCTCTTTAAAAACTGGTAGGTATTATGGAGAGGAGCAAAGGTGCTAGTGTTCCCAGTGAAAACAGTAATGGAAGCAAAAATGAGCAACAAAACCCCCTGTCTCAAGAGAGATAGTGAGCTTGACATGAGAAGATTTAGACCCTTAGGGTGACTCTGAAGGAGAGAGGGACTAGATAAACCAAGATGACTAGTGAGAAAATTCCAGGACATGAAGGAAGTTCAGATATGACTCTGAAGGCAGTAGACAGAGAGGTGCAGTCTGCCTGAAATGACCATAGCGTTTACCCACGTACCTCACCTCTTTTCCACCATGAACTCATCTGTCCCTCTTGGACCTGACACATGGTAGGTCTATAAGAAATAGATGGCCACTGACAGATGAATGGATAAAGAAGATGTGTTATATATATATACAATGGAATATTTACTCATCCATAAAAAAGAATAAAAAAAAAAAGAATGAAATAATGCCACTTATGGCAACATGGATGGACCTAGAGATTATCATACTAAGTGAAGTAAACCAGAGAAAGACAGATATCATATGATATCACTTATATGTAGAATCTTTAAAAAAAAGATACAAATGAACTTTATAAAACAGGAACTGACCCACAGACATAGAAAACAAACTTATGGTTACCAAAGGGGAAGGAGGAGGGGGGAGGGATGAATTAGGAGGATGGGATTAACATATACACTACTATATATAAAATAGATAACCAATAAGGACCAGTTACTGTATAGCACAGGGAGCTATACTCAATATTTTGTAATAACCTATAAGAGAAAAAATTTTGAAAAAGAATACATATATATTCACTGTGCTGTACACCTGAAACTAACACAACATTGTTAAGTCAACTATAATTTAAAAAAAGAAATGCTTGGTGCTGAATGAACTAGTGAATAATAGATTCCCTTTATTTGATACACAAATTTTATTATGAAGCAGCTTGTGCCCAATGCTTTACGGAGAAGCTTGCCTTTTTGATGCCTTTTTCATGGGAAATAATTTCAGTGGAAGTTGTTACTCAAATATCTTTTGATAGTTTCTCTCTCAGACTTTTGTTTGGATCAAATATTTAAGTGACTTCATATAACATATATTCTCTGAGCAACTACTAAATGCCAGACACTGAGAATGCAACGGTAAACAAAACAGACATAATCGATGCCTCATGGAATTTGTGTCTTATTTGGAAAGAGGATTACAAAAATAGGTAATTTCAGCATAGGATGACTCATAATTTGATAGGGGACCATAATTTGATAGGTGATCCTAGCCATGGTTTAGGTTTAGTGGAGCTTATAAACTTGTAAATAAAATTGAAGATAAAAATGCCAATTCATATATAATTACAAATTATATAAATGCAATGATTAAAAACTACAGGATAATATGAGATCATGCAACAGGAGTGAAGTTATTGTAAGTAAAAATGTAAAAATTCATTGACGGAGTGACATCTGCACTGATATTTGATGGATAATTAGAAACTAGTTGAGCTAAAAACTGTGAGAGAGCATTCAAATTGAAAGAATAGCATATGCAAACACTCTGAGGCAGAGAAAGGCCTGGTATATTTTAAGAACTCAAACAATTATAGCTCAGCTGGTCCATGGTGAGAAAGTATGGCAGCAGACAGAGCTGGAGTAGAATTGCCATTCTAATACTGATTCTTCCAGTCCCTGATTGTGGTATACCTTCTCATTTCTTTAAGTATTTTTCAATGTTTCTCAGTGATTCCTAATTTGTAATTCTTTAAATTATTTATCTCTCTCTCTCTCTCTGTCTCTCTCTTCTCTCCAACCCCCTCCACTCTCTCACCTTCTTTCTCTGGAAACTTGATATATCTTCTCATTTTTTCCAGTTATCTGAAATTTGACAAAAACATACCTCAATATCAGGAGAGGAGGGACGGATTTCCACCCATTGGGCTATTCATAGGGCCATTTCAATCTTGAGATTCATGTTCTTTAGTTCTGGGAAATTTTCTTCAAATATAGTTTTAATGGTGTATTCCCCTTTTGTCTTTTCTTTCTCAAACTCTTCTTATTTAAATGTTGGAGAATCCTGGGTCAGCTATCTAGTTTTCTTGTATTTTCTCTCTTATATTATCATTCCTTTGTCCTTTTGTTTTACATTTTCATATAGTTCCTCAATTTGTTTATTCATACCCTTCTATTAAATGTTTTATTTCTATTAGTACATACGCTTTTTATTTCCAGGTCTTTTTCTTATTCTATTCCTTTGTGCAGTATTTTCCTCTGTTTTCAAGGATGCAATATCTTACCATGTCTTTGAGATACTATGGTCAGTTCTTTATTTGAACTTTTCATCTCCCTGAAGACTTCCTATTTCCTCCAAACAACCTTTTGTGTTGTTTGGGTCTGTGCTCTGTCTTCCACGTTAGAGGCTTTTCTCAGATGTCCAGGGTTGTACAACGGTCTTTTCATATTTAGTGGTGGGACATTAAAAAAAAAGGTTGGAGACACTGTGTCTGAGCCTGTCTAGGGCTGCAGATAATAGAGTTTTTAAAAAATTGAATTATAATTGACATAGAATATTATTTTAGTTTCAGATGTACAGCATAGTGATTTAATATTTGATGAAAGCATCAAGAACTACAGGGCTAGATTATATGAAGGGATCCTTTCATCTCTTTGAACCTCTGTATGCATTGCCCTTCCTCCCACCAGCCCATAGAGAAGCACTATGGTTTATTTGAAAGCTCTAAATCATTAACCAGCTTCTGCATATATGTATGTGTTACGTTGAACTGAACATCCTTAACTAACATTATCCTTCAGGAGTCATATATATTTCTTGTGTCTCATTTGCAGTTACAGGTCTTGCATGCAGAACCATATATGTAAACCTATGTTTTATATGTTTTAATCTTTGATATATAAACACGAGTTAAAACTTATGAGTTCATGTGAAAACTACCACTTCTGACCATGAGTGCAATCTGAAACTTTGTATCCTACACAATTCCTAGTGCCTTAGTCTGATGTGTTCATTTGTTTTTTCCTTATATTTTCATCTGCAACTTTTAATTTTTTTACCTCTCTGTTGGTTATTCAATTTACCTTCAGGTGAGGTTTATCCATACCTTCAATTAATAGGATAAAGATCAACTAAGCTGGATCTTTAATCCTTTGTTTGAGTTAAGGTGTGTTCTTTTCTTAATTGTTGCTGAGTTTCTTCTTCCTTGATTTACACTGTTTATGCCAGTGATAACAAGATGAATGCCGCCTAAATGAGGTCAAAAGGTTTTCGACACTTCATCTGTGTTACCAGTTGCCTTCAGTTTTTCCGTCCAGCGGCATTCATTACATTAGCACTAGCCCAATCAGTTAAGGGATACTAGAGGCAGTCCTATTTGCTTTATTTACCACTCTGTCATCATAATTATGTTAATTTAGAAATAAGTTATGTCTTAAATCAGCAAATCAACCTTTTCTATGACTGTTTTCAAGATGAAGGACTAGATATCATTTGACCTACAGCTGTGGGTCTCTCTCATACCTCAACGATCCTTATAAAATGAGACTGACAACATAAATCACAAGCAGGATGCAATGAATGCTAGACATCTGAAAAAGCTGCTATGTGTTTTAAATATGAATAAATCACTTAAAATATGAACGAGAAAAGACAAGCTGGACTGGAATGATTAAAGCTTTTGGAATTAAAATTAATTAGGGCAAATACTAGCTCTAGTCATAAGAAAGATTATCACCATCTATATATATCTGAAGGAACACTAAAAGAAACTAAGGCAGCTTGGGTTTTAGTGTGAATGATACTACATGGTTTCTTTGATATTTTCATTCATCCTAACTTTATTTCACCTTTAACACTGTATTACTGAAGCACTATTATAAATGTTAACCATGCTCTGCATTCTAATTTAGAACACAAATATATCACATTTTTTAGATAGTTACTGGATTATTTAGGAAGAAGTAATTATATTTACGTAAAAGAAAAGGACAAGTCTCACTGTAGGTGTTGAGCTGGTTCTTAACTCATCATTCTCCCTCTGAAATAGTATCTTTAAAGGTACATGCACATCACTGGCAGCCTTGAATGGTGGTTTACAAATACCATTATGGTTACAAATTATTTTAGAGCCAAGACAACATTGGCAATTCAATTTTGTATTTTGAAAAAACTTTTAGCAAAACAAATTACCATTAATTATCATTACTTAATATAAAAAAGGGTATTTTATTTCCAAAAATAAAAAAAAAGATTTCTTCACTGTACTTATTAATCTTTGTTTCTGTACAGCAAAAAAAAAATCAATGTATTGAAAAGGCATCATATGGAACGGGAGAAAATATCTGCAAGTCATCTATTTGATAAAGGGTTAATATCCAAAGTATATAAGGAACTCAGCAGCAAAAAATCCAAATTACCCAATTAAAACATGGGCAAAGGACTTGAATAGCCATTTCTCCAAACAAAACATACAAATGGATAACAGGTATACGATAAGGTGCTCAACATCACTAATCATTAGGGAAATGAAGATCAAAACCAAAATTAGATATCACCTCACACCTGTTAGGATGGTTATTATAAAAAAACAAAGGATAATAAGTATTGGCGAGGATGTGGAGGAACTGGAACGCTGTACGTTTTTGGTAGGAATGTAAATTGATGCAGCCGCAAGGGAAAACAGTATGGAGGTTTCTCAAAAAAATAAAAATAGAAGTACCATATGACCCAGCAATCCCACTTCTGAGTGTATGTCCATGCTTACTGAAATCAGGATCTTGAAGAGATATCTTCACCCTCATGTTCACTGAAGCATTATTCACAATAATCAAGATATGGAAAAAACTCAATGTGCATTGACAGATGAATAAAGAAAATGTGGTATATACATTCAATGCAATATTATTCAGCCTTAAAAAAGAAGGAGGGCTTCCCTGGTGGCACAGTGGTTGAGACTCCGCCTGCCGATGCAGGGGACACGGGCTCGTGCCCCGGTCCGGGAAGATCCCACATGCCGCGGAGCGGCTAGGCCCGTGAGCCATGGCCGCTGAGCCTGCGCGTCCGGAGCCTGTGCTCCGCAACGGGAGAGGCCGCAACAGTGAGAGGCCCACATACCGCAAAAAAAAAAAAAAAAAAGAAGGAAACTCTGCCATTTATGACAACATGGATGAACCTAGAGAACTTTATGCTAAGTGAAATAAGCCAGTCACCGAAGTACAGATACTACATAATTCCATTCAAAGTCGTAGATGGAGAGAATAAAATGGTGGTTGCCAGGGCCTAGGGTACAGAGAAATGAGGAATTATTTTTCAACAGGTATAAAGTTTCAGTTATGCCAGGTGAGTAAGTTCTAGAGATCTGCTGTACAGCACAGTACCTACAGTTAACAATACAATATTGTGCACTTTAAAATATGTTAGGGCTTCCCTGGTGGCGCAGTGGTTGAGAGTCCGCCTGCCGATGCAGGGGACACGGATTCGTGCCCCGGTCTGGGGAGATCCCACATGCCGCGGAGCGGCTGGGCCCGTGAGCCATGGTCGCTGAGCCTGCGCGTCCGGAGCCTGTGCTCCGCAACGGGAGAGGCCACAGCAGTGAGAGGCCCACGTACCGCAAAAAAAAAAAAAAAATGTGAAAAAGGCAGTGTTCTTACCAAAACACACACACAAGAACAAAAAGAAATTCTTGCAGGTGATAGATGTTTAGTACCGTGGTTGTGGTGATGGTATCACAGGTTAGGTATATGTCCAAACTCATTAAGATGTATATATTAAATTTGTGCAATTTTTCGTATATCAGTTATACCTCAATAAAGCTAAAAACCATAGAATTAAAATTAAATATTTGGTTCCTATTTATTGTTTACTTAGACCTTAAGCTGCAGAAGGACAGTGTTACATTGGTCATTTTTGCTATATTATATTCAGTGTATGATGTCTGTAATATAGTACCAAATAAATACTTGTTGAAGAAATAAATAAATGAAAAATACCTTTTCTTAAAAATAAGGGCAAAAAAATAAATAAATTAATTTAAAAAATTAAAAAATAAAATAAGGGCAGACAGTAACCACACACACATTCCGGATGCATGTACCTATAATTGTTTGTTCATGTATTTATTTATTTATCTATTTATCTATTTATTTAATTTCATTTTGGACCTCTGAAATTTTCATTAAAGCTTTCTAAGGGCCTGTAGGCCTGTATTTGGTAGCCACTAGTCTAGTGTTTATTTGGGTGGCTGATGTCCATTTTCAGCCATCTGGACATATTTTTACTGATGACTATCATGCATTTACTGGACAAGGAGGATTAAATGGCATAATGCATATAAAAGCATTTGTAATCTGTAGAGCATAACAGAAGTACAAGGTATTAGCACTGCTATGGTTATGGTATTGCTTCAAAATGCACAGTAGTAAATTCTAAGCTAAAAAAATATCCTCCTTGTGTACTTAGAAATCAAGATTATGTAGCACTTTTAGAAATGAAATTTCCCCACAGGAGTTTTCACCACTGCCTTTTTCAATAGTTTTGCCACATAATCTAGCCTGCTATAGCTGCAAAAATGTAAAAATGGCATTGTCAAGCTATAACCATCTCTTGAGACTACCACAGTAAATGTAAATACATCTTTAAAAGTTTTGGGGCATGTCATCTGAACTAAGATTCTATTGTAGGGAACAAAGGTTTGTTTGTAATGGGTTTTTAAAAAAATAATGCTCTCTTCTCAGGCTAAGTGATTTGTACACATGACAAACGTCTTTTTGTTTGAAATATGAGGACATCTGAACACTACAAACACAGAGACCCCTAGCAAATTCAACATTTAATGCAAATAACTTAATCAGTGACCTAACGGCAATATCTGTCACCTCTACATTAATTCAGTCACCCTCTCCTAGTGCCACCTGTTGGGCCATGACCTGGGCACTGCTCCACACCAGCACTGTTGCATTTTCATACCCTAATCTTCAAGGACATCTCATCTTTATAGGACTCACACGACTCATCCCCACACACATCTTCATATTTCATGGAGATCTCTAGACCTCTTAGCTTTTAATTTTCTCCTATTAGCCCTCTCCTCCTATCCAAAGCTTGTCTGGGGACAAAGAGTCAGCTGGTCAAAGAGAGTTCGGGTGAGATGAGGCTGGTGAGAAAAAGAGAACTAGCTCAGCTGTTCTGAGATCATAAAACTACACCCTTGTCTGGTGATGTGAAACTTGCTTCTCCCAACTCCACTATCTCTGATCTCAGCTCATTCAGGGTTTTAATCAGGAAATTCTGTTAAAAATTCGACCTGTCAAAATATGGGTTAAGGATTCTCCAGCTTGTTTAAGATGATTTTATTAGGTGCTTATTATGTACCAGGTATTTTTCCAGGGACAGAGGATAGAGCAACGAATAAAACAGATGAAAATCTCCGCCCTCCTGGAGCTTATCTTCTTAGCACAGACTACAGTGACAGTAAACTGAGTGAATAAGAAAATTACACAGCATATTAAAGGGTAGTAAGTGCCACTGACAAATATAAAGTGGGTAGAAAATGGGAAGTGTGGGTAGGAGTGTATGATTCAAGTTTAAATACAGTGCTCAGGGAAGTTTCACTGAGAAGGTCACATGTGAGTGAAGACTTCAGATAAAGAATCCAGTGATGAGGTATCTGGAGGAAGATTGTTTCAGGCAAAGGGAATAGTAAATGCACAGGCCCTGAGGTGGAAATGGGACTAGGATTTTTTGAGCAACAGCAAGAAGACCATTGTGGTTAGACTGGAGTGAAAGAGGAGAAGGGCAATAGGACATGGGTGGGGAGGGGGAAGATATATATTTGGGAGTCTAGTAAAATATTGTGAAGACTAGCTTTTACTTTAAATGAAATGGCAAGTCAGTTCAATGGATTTTTGAAGCAGGAGCAAGGGTAAACTTGTGTGTTTAGGTTGCCATCTTAAACCAGAATCAAATATAATTTTTAAAAAGTATTCCTTGTGATACAGCAAATTATAAATTCACCACTTAGGCGCCTAAGTTCCATCCAGTTTTATTTATTCTTGTTTGAGTTTGTGTGTGTGTGTGTGTGTGTGTGTGTATTTTCTTTAATTTGTGTATTCGGATCTGAAGATGTGAGCATCCAGGATGACTAAAACAACAATGTAAGAAGAAAAAAATAAGTAAATATGCTAAGGACAAAAATATAATATTTCATTCTAAATAGTAAAATAATAAACTAATCCCATTAAAATCAAGTACAGAAAAGGACAGTTATCACTATAATTATACACCAACGTTTTAGAGATTTTAGTGAATGCAATAAGTTCAGGAAATGGCATAATAAGTAATGAAGAAGTGACTCAGTTAGTTTGCCTTGATAAAATTATTGCATATCTAGAAAATCTGGAAACTTCTGGAAAACCTACAAATAATAAAAAAGGAACTTGACTTATACAAACATCAAGTTGCTTTTCTCTATACTAGCAATAACTAGCTTGAAATAAAAAAAAACATGCTAAGAAAAGGTATAAAGCACAGTAATAAATAAAAAAATACAAAATCTTTATAAAGCAATCTATCTTTATGGAAAGATGCAAAAATCTGAATAAAACTCATTCCCTATTTTTGGATTAGAACATTTTATATCATTAAAATTTCAATTCTCCAAAATTAATATTTAGAAACCTATTCTTATAATTAGAAAAGTAATCTTAAAGTGTTTATAGACAAAAAAATTTAATAAAAATAATAAAATTATGGAAATAAGAATAATTAGGGTGGTATACCTTACTAGTTATTAAAGTATACTAGAAAGAAAGTATAAAAAACACTATGCTACCAGCATTAGAAAAGACAAATAAAACAATGGTACCAAAGAGAGAATCTAAAATTATATACTAGTATACAGAAAATATATACTTTCTAAGATGTAAAATTTAATATATGAAATACTGTTATTTCAGTGTGAAAGGACTATTTATCTAATAAATCATGCAGGCACATCTATCTTAAAGAAAATAATGTTGGCTTTCTCACTCTATAGATTTAATTTAAAAACTGCTGGTTTGATTAAATGAATAAAGGTAAAAAACAAACAATACTCTCCTGGTTTCAGAGAAATCTTTTTGATCAAAGAAGGAAATCCAGAAGCTATAAAAGAACCATATTTGATTACATACACAAAAAGATGACAAAATTTAACATAATCATAGTCAAAATCCTCCAAAATTGGAAGGAAATATGTATGTCAATGATTATAAGACCAAGAAGAAATGTGATAAGAAAAGAGCCAAGTTATTCATATTGGCTACTTGGGGAGAAGGAAAGGAAGGGAGAGAGACAGAGAGAGAGAGAGAAGGAAGATGTAAGGAAAAAAAAAAAAAGAAATACTGGAAAAATGGGGAAATATGCATTAGCCTAATGTCTACTTATATTACTACTACACATTAGAACGATGAATGGGTACATTTCAAAGCCTTAAATTTGAAAAGGCAAATGAAATGAAAACAAGTATTTGATTTTGAGATTGGATTTTGGAAATATTCTTCTTGACTTTCTGTTACATCTATACAGTATCTGTAAAAACATATTAAAATAAACAAATACAAAATCCAGAAACTGACAAGACCCAATGCAAGACTGTGGAGCAACAGAAACTCTCACTTATTCCTGATAGGAATACAAAACGTACAGTCACTTTGGAAGACAGTCTGGTAGTTTCTTACAAAACTAAACGTACTCGTACCATACAATCCAGCAATCATGCTCCCTGGTATTTACTCAAATGAACTGAAAACTTGTGCACATGGATGTTTATAGCAGCTTTATTCATAATTGTTGAAACTTGGAGGCAAGCAAGATGTCCTTTAGTAGGTGAACGGATAAATAAATGGTAGTACATCCAGACAATAGAGCATTATTCAGCACTAAAAAGAAATGACCTATCAAGCCGCAAAAAGACATGAGGAAACAAATGCATACTATTGAGTGAAAGAAGACAATCTGAAAAGGCTGCCTACTGTATGGTTCCAACCATATGACATTCTGGAAAAGGCAAAACTATGGAGACAGTAAAAATATCATTGGTTGCTAAGGGTTAGTGGGGAGACGGGGATGAATAGGCAGAGCACATAGGATTTTTAGGGCAATGAAAATACTCTGTATGACACTGTAATGGTTGATACAGGTTATTATACATTTGTCCACACCCATAGCATGTACAACACAAACAGTGGGCCCTATTGTAAACTATGGACTCTGGGTGATAATGATGTATCAATGTAGGTTCATCAACTGTAGCAAATGTACCACTTGGGTGGGGATGTTGATAATGATGCCCCCTCACCAATGTATGTGGGCAGAGAGAACATGGAAAATCTCTTCCTCTCAATTTTGCTATGAACCTAAAACTGCTTTAAAAACAGTCTGTTAAAATAAATTTAAAAAAAATCATAAGAAAACAGATTTAACGGCCTAAGAATGTTAAACTGAGAGAATCTGTATAAATCATCTTGAAAAATAAAGATTTGCATTTATGTCTTGAAAGACAGTAGAAGACAATAAAGTTTTTAAATGGTCTGAACACAGAATTGAACCATTTCTAATCAACATTCACCTGCTTAGTTGGCTAGGCTAAACCAAGTTCACAGTACTGAAGGAACTAAAACTTTGTTTCCCTTTGAATGGAACTCAAACCTTGGAAGCCTTCCTTTGAAACAGTACAGACATGTGTTCAAACATGTTCATGCTATTCCTTGTCTCACCATTTTACTAGTAATTTGACTTTTCCCACTGCAAGTGATTGATTGGTTATTGGTGTTTTAGACTCTTGGAAAGTCCCTCATTTTTCTCTGATGTGTTTTGTGAAGGCCAGAAGCTCACCACTCTAGTACTAAAACCTCTGAAACAGAACTCTTTCATAAAATCATAGGGAGTGTGTCCTAGGGATTTACCTCTGCCCTCTACCTTGCACTTTCAGTTGGCTTCCTTGTAGAGTGGCATGCGTTCATTCTGCCTTCCTACTCTGTTAGAGCCCAAGAAACCTGCCTTTTACTTAGGCTGACTGGAGTTGGAGAGAACCTTTTCCTACCTCTACATAACTGCTACACATGGTTGTCCTTTGCAGCCACAGCCATCCTCAAATATATATAATTTATTAGGTACTAGAAGAACAAAGATCAATAAACTTCTGCTCACACTTCAAGGATCTCACATGCCAGTGGAGAAGAGGAGGAGGAAAACAGAAAACTAGAAATGAAAACTCACAGGGATTTTCAGGGGTCAGTGGAAGTCCCAGTAGAGTTCAGGTAGTCTTCAAAACTGCTGGGGAATATCTTACATGATAAACTTGAGTTTCACTGGTAAAAGACAAGGGGGTCATTCCAGGGAGAAGACAGTGTAGGTGATACTGTCAGCCTGGTATGTTTAGGGAATTATAAGACTTTTGATGTAGGGAAGGTGAAGATTTGTTAGTGGTGGGAAGGATATGTAGATCTGTATCAGTTTTGATACTTAGGTGACATGCATCGGCATGGATTTACCCACTGCTCATGATTTTCACCTGTTCTAATTGGACCCATGTCTTACTGTTAAATATTTTAATATCATCTCTGAGTACAATGGGTAATAATTGGCAGATTGGGCCATATTTTAAAGGGCCATGGATGCCAGATTAGGGATTTGAATATGAAAGAAAAGGAGAGTCAACTAAGATGATTATGCAGGAGGATTACAAAATTAAATTTGTTTTTGAGAAAAACAACTCTTGGGAAAATGGGTAAGATGGATAGAGGTAGAAGGATGAATTTTTAATCCATGTCATCAGTCCATGTCAGCAAATGAGTAAGAATAACTTTATTACAAAGACTAACATTTATACCTAAACAGTACATTCCTTATTAAATTTAGCACATTCTTTTATTTTAGATAAAATTAAATCACTCAGGATTGAATAGGTATTCAAAGGAGGTATTTCTTACGCACTGTATGTTCCAATTGCTTCGGACATTATATTTCAGGATGCTGAATCAAAAAAAGCTCCTTTGTTCGAGGTCTCCTCTCCACTGTTAAACACAGTTCTCAGACCTGTACCCCTGACTCGACCAATACTCCTAGAATTATCTGATCCCATGACCCAGCAGGTGCCTTTATTTTTTTTTAATTTTAAAACTGTATATATGTATTTATTTATTTATGGCCGCGCCGCGCGGCCTGCAGGGTCTTCGTTCCCCGACCAGGGATCCAACCCCTGACCCCTGCAGTGGAAGCGCAGAGTCTTAACCACTGGACCACCAGGGAAGTCCCAGTAGGCACCTTTAAACCTCAAGAAGAATTGAAAAGAAAGTGGAAATTATGTGCACATCATGAGTACTGATGAATAAGTATTCAAAGCCTAAGTCCTGATGAGTCGTGTAAGTAAGGAGAGCCGGATTCACAGATGAAAAACACCCCTCTAGATCAAGGGTCAATAAACATTTTTTGCAAAGGGCCAGACAGTAAATATTTTGGGCTTTATGACACATACAGTCTCTGTTACAATTACTCAACTGTACTACTGTAGCCCCAAAACAGCCATAGACATTGTGTAAATGAGTGTGGCAGTTTTTCAATAAAACTTTATTTACAAAAATATGAGGAGCGCTGGATTTGACCCATGGGCCTTAGTTTGCCAGCCACTGCTTTAGAATGATATATCACAGTGTCCTCCAACTAAAAGAAACATGTACACAAGACACTCTACCAAAGCAGATTAGTCTTCTGGAAAACGGTGGAAGAACAAATGAATTTCACCTGGTTTCACCACAGACTAACATTTTGTTTGCCTTTGTTTCTTCACAGATGTTTGATCATTCTTATAAACAACTTTCAACTTTTCTCTTTCCTGTAAGCTAAATTTTACCAGAGTGCTTTCCTAATAAGTTGTGCATGGAAAAATAGTAATGCAGATTGAATAGTCCATCTAATCACTGAATTTTTCCAGTTTACAGAAGGTTGGATGCTCCAGACTTTATTTTACTTAAAAACAGAAATCTTTCTTTCAGAATCACCTTTAATTACTATTATTTCTTTAATAAAGATGGAGAAAAATAAAATATTCTATACCATACAGATCAAATTTATACTGAGATTGAAGATTATAAAAGATCCAGATAGTTTACCACAGTGATTAAGGATACAGACTATCGTCCAATGCCCTCTCTGCCACATCCTGTGTGATCTTGAGAAAATTCATTGTCTCTCTGTGCCTCAGTTACTTCAGCAATAAAATGATGTTAATAACAACAGCTTTCAAATCGGATTGTTACGAAAAGTCAATAAATAAATACATGAAAACCAACCCCTTAGAACAGCGCTTGTGACACAAAGAGCACTCCATAAAGAGCTATTATTACCATCCAATAATTTAAAAAATTCATCTAAACAAAATTTTAGAAGTGCAGTCAGCCTTAAATCTACCAGACCCCTTCGAGCTGCAGATGCCTCTAAAGCACAAGCCCAAGTACTGAAAGAGCCTTTAAGATATCAGTTAGTTTCATCTCTTACACAGGAATCCTTCTCTGTCCAATAATATCAAGACCTTCTCTTCTCCTTCTGGGCATTTCCCATGGTCAGATCCATAGCACCTTATAAAGCAACTGGTTTCATGTAAACTTCAGACGATGACATTGATGAGACAAGTGATGTCTCTGAGCGTCAGAGTCTTCATCTAAAAGTGAAGTTAATATTATGTATCTGCTTCAGAAGGAGAAGAATATATCTCACTCTTCACATTTCAGAAAGGAGTACTTCAGAGGGCTTTCCCACTCTCTAGGAGAAAAAAAAAGCATGGAAGGAAAACACACAGCTTTTCTCCTCCATCGCCCTCTCTTCGGCTCAGGGGAATGACTGACATCTGTCCGGGGAGACTGGCGAAAGAGTTGAGCATGTGGGACTCAGCCTCTTCTTTTATGAAGCCGTCTGTCGCTCTGAACCTAAGAGTTTTCCTATTGTCATTCTTAAGGCCATATTCTAAAGCAGGAAAGTTCTGCACTGTCCAGGTCTGCCTGTGACTCTGAGGTTTCAGGGCAGTGTTAGGAGGTCCATTTGGTCACAGACCTAAGACTTGGTCTCTAATTAGCTAAGATACACTAATCTCCATGACTCATTCCTGTTGGTTTTTAATTTGGAATCAAGGCTGTTGTTTTAATCAAACTTTAAAACCCTAACAGACAGAATTCATTACAATACTTGATGTGACAGTACGTGTACAAATGTTAAATTTGCTGTTATTTCAAGAACATTTCTTTATTACAGTATAGCCAAAATCTTCTTCCTCTCCCCATTGTTTATAACAGATGGAGTAATATAAAATAAACATGATATGTAAAACCACTTATTAACAGTATAGTTTTCCTGGTCCTCTAATCTCTACTGATAACTTTTAAGACCACTGGCACCGCCCTCAGCAAAACCCACATACACATACACACTCCCTTCTTGCCTCCAAATTTACAAAGAAAGGGGAGCTACTAAATGTATTTCCTCTTTTCAAAATTTTAAACCCTACCTTTGCCCTGACACAATTTTTTATTCCTGTTCCAGTTCTGGAGTTGACCTTCTCAACTTGCTCCCTCCACCTACGCTTTAAATGTCACTCATTTTCACATGTTTAGTGATTTATACTATAAATTGTTCCCCCCCTTCATTTATTAAATCCTCCTATTCTACTTGGATCCTAAAATTAAACAACCAATTAAACAAAAACCTCTGTGACTGGCCTCTGTATGCAATATACAAATCCCAAGAATCAGAAAAGAAAAATGTGAAGAAAATACCTAAAAAATTAAGTTTGGCATTGTCCAAAATGCAATAAATAAAGTAAAATTAAATGAAAAGAGATAAAATATTTGCTACAAATGTCAATTATCTATTTTCCTTAATTTATAAAAGCACTTCTATATAGATCAGTAGGGAAAAATACACAGAAACAAATCGACTAAGTGCATGATTAGATAGCTTGCAGAAAATATAAATATATATCACTTATTGATTGAAATATGAAAGATGTACGATCTCACTCATAACTAAAGAACTACAAATTAAACATTACGATGCCAATTTTCACCTATAACATTAGCAAACACCAAAAAATTAAATAGTACCCTGTGTTGATATAGATGTGGAAATGAGTGCTTTTTACTGTACAGCTTTGTTCATGGTTTAAATTATTTTTCATGGTCATAAATTACCTTTTGGAAAATAATTAAAATATTAAGTTAAAAACCTCTGTCTACCTCATTTTCTCTCAATATAGAATTTTATCATTCTTCTTTCCTTATTAGTTTCACTTCCCAAAGCAGTGATAATATAATCCCCAAAGGGATTATATGCCTTGCGTTCATTTTCTTACTTCCTACTCCTTAGCCACTTCATTCTGACTCTGTTTTTATTTCTCCATTTAGCCAACTCTTGCTAAATCATCAATTACTTCCACTGCAATAGATCCAAAAGGCCCTCTCAAAATTATTTGCACTTGATTTCCTAGAATCATTTGACACGGTAGTCTCTTATTCCTTCCTTTCTTCCTCTCCTCCTTCCTCTCTCCCTCCCTCCCTTCCTTCCTTTCACTGCATGGCTTGTAGAATCTTAGTTCCCAGACCAGGGACTGAACCTGGGGCCACGGCAGTGAAAGCACCAAGTCCTAACCACTGGATAGTGCTCTCTTCTTTATACATGCTCTTCTATTGGTCACAGCACTCTCTGGGTTTTCCTCCCCGATCTCTGAATTTGCTTTTTCTCTACCTCCTTTGCCAAGTTCAATTTTTTTCCAATCATTCAATTTTGAGGTCCCTCAAACCTAAGTTCTTAGACTTCCTCTTTTAATTATACACAGTCATGTCTTCCATTAATAAAGCTAAATTATTCAGATGATTTGCTCATTTTTATTTACAGCCTATATGTCTCTTTTGAGCTCCAGACTTACATCTTTTCCTGCTTTCTTGGCTATTTTTATGTTCAAAATGCACCTTAGGTCAACTTACTTAAAACCAAACTCATGATCTGCTCTCTGCCTCATACCTGGTTCTTGTCCAATTGTCTTCATCTCAATAAAGGTACCATCATCTATTTTGTTATACAATGTAAGAATCTAGGTAATCACCCTTGATATCTTCCCTACACTCCTTAATATAAACACATCAGCAGCTCCTACAGATTTTTTTCAACTTTGTTAAGTTGTACATAATGTACAAAAAGTTGCACATATTTAATGAATACATTTTGATGAGTTTGGACATACATATATACCCCGGTACCATCATCACAAACAAGGTAATAATCGTATTTTAATTACTAAGTAGATCATGGTCTGCCCTCCATTTCATCATCCACACTGCCTTAGTCTATCACAGTATAATTTTTGTTAGGGACACTGGTTCCCCTATATCCATCTCACCTCTTCTAATCCATAAGCCATATCCCAGGATTATCTTTTGGAAAATCACACCTGTTATATTCTCATACCCACAAAAAAGCTTTCTCCAATGATGAAATAAATATCAAAATACTACAAGGCTGAAAATACTGTCTCCTAGGTTCCTCTCCAAATTTCTTCACACATGCTTCCCTTATTCTCTGTTCTCAACCCATATGGTTTAGAGAGTTTTGCATATGGTCTGAGGCAGATGCATCTAAACAATGAACGGGCTGTTTATAGACTGAACATTATGCAATTAGTCTGGTCTTCCCAACTCAAATGAAGAAAAGGAGTAAAACAACTCCAGGCAAAGTGGGACATAGTTTAGCTGGCTTTATTTACATTACAAATTTATCACAAAACTTCCAACAAATTTTAAGTCATTTTACTAGGTTTATTTAATTTTCAAAGGATAACCTAAAAAAACAAAAACAAAACTGAATCAAACTTAAATTGACGCTATCATAAATGTACAAACATTGATGTTGCTAAAAGACTTCTCTCTTTGTGATACTTAGAATGGCCACTAGGATAAGAAACTAGTGTGATCTTGTCCAGTCATTTAACCACTTTGAGTCTCAATTTTCTCCGCTATAAAGTGGGGATATTATTAGCAAACTTAAAGGCAACTAAAACTTAACACATCCCATATTACTTAAAACATTAAATTTCCCCCCCTCTCTCTCTTTCCTCTCATCATCTCCTTTCCTCTCCTGCTCCCCTCCTCTCTTTCCCACTCTCCTTGTCCTCTAACACATAACGGGAACTCAATGAAAATTACTTTTTTTTAACCTAATAAAAGATGGACAGGGCTTCCCTGGTGGCGCGGTGGTTGAGAGTCCGCCTGCCGATGCAGGGAACACGGGTTCGTGCCCC
>NW_021703784.1:42881754-42899738 GCF_005190385.1 Monodon monoceros | reverse complement strand
CGCAGCGGGAGAGGCCACAACAGTGAGAGGCCCACGTACCGCAAAAAAAAAAAAAAAAAAAAAGATGGACAAAAGATGTATATAGATGGTTCATTAAACTTTAGCATCAGAAAACAAGGTATAACCTCGTGCATAACAAAAATACAAATTATATTCCCCTGATATACCATTTTTCAAATATCAGATTCATAAATGAAAAGCTTGACACATATCCTGTCAGAAAAGCTGAAGGGAAAGAGCTACTTTCCACATATTACTGAAGGGAAAACAAAATTGTTCAACCCTTATGGTGGGGAATTTGACACTATCTGACAAAAGTACATCTGCATTTCTCTTTTGATCTAGCCAATCCCACTTCCAAGAATCTACCATGAAGATTCATCTCTATAAATATGAAAAAGCACATGCCTGTGGTTATATATTACAACATAATTTATAGTAATAAAAGACTGGAAACAACCAAAAGGTCCATGGAGATGGGGGCTGGCTGAATAAGCTGTGACAAATTTTGTGGTAAAGTGTTAGCCAAGACCTTTAACCCTTCTGCATGAGTATTTAACTTCTGCCTAACTGTTAGGCACTGTACTCCTGGCAACTTGATAAAAGTAGATGTCAACTGTTTCCCAGCATTACTGCCTTTGATAAAAATGACCTCTGACTGGTACACTGCATCTGGACTGGGGGGAATTGTAAATAAATTATAAATATCTTACAAAAAACAAATTTTTTCACATTACAATTAAATTACACTGAATGGGAGACCTTCAAGATGGCGGAGGAGTAAGATGTGGATCTCACCTTCCTCCCCACAAATACGTCAAAAATACATCTACATGTGGAACAACTCCTACAGAGCACCTACTGAACGCTGGCAGAAGACCTGAGACTTACCAAGAGGCAAGAAAATCCCCACATGCCTGGGTAGGGCAAAAGAAAAAACAGAGACAAAAGAATAGGGGCGGGGGCTTCCCTAGTGGCGCAGTGGTTAAGAATCCGCCTCCCAATGCAGGGGACACGGGTTTGAGCCCTGGTCCGGGAAGATCCCACATGCCATGGAGCAACTAAGCCCATACGCCACAACTACTAAGCCTGCACTCTAGAGCCTGCAAGCCACAACTACCGAGCTCATGTGCCACAACTACTGAAGCCTGCACGCCTAGAGCCCGTGCTCCACACAAGAGAAGCCGCTGCAATAAGAAGCCCACACACTGCAACGAAGAGTAGCCCCCACTCGCTGCAACTAGAGAAAGCCTGAGCGCAGCAATGAAGACCCAACACAGCCAAAAATAAATAAATAATATTTTAAAAACCCCAAAACAAACAAACAAAAGAAGAATAGGGACGGGACCTGCACCTCTGGGAGGGAGCTGTTGAAGGAGGAAAAGTTTCCACACACTAGGGAGCCCCTTCGCTGGCGGGGATGGGGGGTGGGCAGGGGGGAAGCTTCAGAGCCACAGAGGAAAGCACAGCAACAGGGGTGCAGAGGGCAAAGCGGAGAGATTCCCGCACAGAGGATCGGTACTGACCAGCACTCACCAGCGCGAGAGGCTTGTCTGCTCACCCATCGGGGTGGGCAGGGCTGGGAGCTGAGGCTCAGGCTTCGGTCAGATCCCAGGGAGAGGACTGAGGTTGGTGGAGTCAACACAGCCTGAAGGGGTTAGTGCACCACGGCTAGCCGGGAGGGAGTCCAGGAAAAAGTCTGGACCTGCCTAAGAGGCAAGAGACCATTGTTTCTGGGTGCACGAGGAGAGGGGATTCCTGCTCTGTGTGCCCACAGAAGGCAGAGCACCACCTAAATGACCTCCAGAGATGGGTGTGAGCCTCGGCTATCAGCTCAGACTCCAGAGATGGGCATGTAACGCTAACACTGCCACCGCTGCCACCAAGAATCCTATGTACAAGCACAGGTCACTACCCACACACCCCAGGGAGCTTGTGCACCCCGCCACTGCCAGGGTCCCGAGATCCAGGGACAACTTCCCCGGGAGAACACACAGTGGCCTCAGGCTGCTACAACATCACACCAGTCTCTGCCACCGCAGGCTTGGCCTACATACCAATTATGACTACTGTAACCCTCCCTCTCCCCAGCCTGAATGAGCAAGAGAGCCCTAGTCAGCCACTGCTTTAACTCCCTCCTGTCTGGGCGGGGAACAGACACCTGAGGGCAGCCTACATGCAGAGGCGGAGCCAAAACCAAAGCTGAACCCCAGGAACTCTGAAAAAAAAGAAGAGAAAGGGAAGTTTCTCCATACAGCCTCAGGAGCAGCAGATTAAATACCCACAGTCAACTTGATGAACCCTGCATCTATGGAATACTTGAACAGACAATGAATATTCCCAAAATTGAGGCGGTGGATGTTGGGAGAAACTGTAGACTTGCAGTTTGACTTCTGCATCTATTTGTTTCTGATTTTTCTCTTTATCTTAGTTTAGCTTTTAGTGTTTGTTATCATTGGTGGATTTGTTTATTGGTTTGGTTGGTCTCTTTTTTTATTTTATTTTTAAAATTTTATTTATATATATATTTTCCTTTTTTCTCTTTTTGTGAGTGTGTATGTGTATGTTTCTTTGTGTGATTTTATCTGTTTAGGTTTGCTTTTACCATTTGTCCTAGGGTTCTCACTGTTTGTTTTTTTGTTGCTGTTGTTGGTTGTTTGTTTCTTTATTTTTTATGAGTGTGTGTGTGTGTGTGTGTGTGTGTGTGTTTCTTTGTGTGCTTTTGTCTGTTTATATTTGCTTTTACCATTTGGTTTGGGGTTCTGTCTGTTTTTTTTTCCTTTTTTTTTCTTTCTTTGCTTCTGAGCCATGTGGCTGGCAGGCCCTTGGTGCTCCAGCCAGGTGTCAGGCCTGCCCCTCCAAGGTGGGAGAGCCAAGTCCAGGACTTTGGACCACCAGCATAGACCTCTCAGCCCCACATAATATCAATCAGTGAGAGCTCTCCCAGAGATCTCCGCCTCAACACTAGGACCCAGCTCCACCCAATGGCCAGAAGCTCTAGTACTGGATGCCCCATGCCAAACAACTAACAAGACAGGAACACAACCAAATCCATTAGCACAAAGGCTGCCTAAAGTCATACTAAGTTCACAGACACCACAAAACACACCACCAGACATGGCCCTGCCCATCAGAAGGACAAGATCCAGCCTCACCAACTAGAACACAGGCACCAGTCACGTCCACCAGGAAGCCTACACAAGCCACTGAATCAACCTCACCCACTGGGACCAGACTAAAAACAAAGGGAACTACGAACCTGCAACCTGCGTAAAGGAGACCCCAAACACAGTAAGTTAAACAAAATGAGAAGACACAGTAAGTTAAACAAAATCTGCAGCAGATGAAGGAGCAGGTAAAAGCCCACCAAACCAAACAAATGAAGAAGTAGGCAGTCTACCTGAAAAAGAATTCAGAGTAATGTTAGTAAAGATGATCCAAAATCTTGGAAATAGAATGGAGAAAAAACAAGAAAGGTTTAAAAAGGACCTAGAAGAACTAAAGAGCAAACAAACAGTGACGAACAACACAAAAACTGAAATTAAAAATACTCTAGAAGGAATCAAAAGCAGAATAACTGAGGCAGAAGAACGGGTAAGTGACCTGGAAGATGAAATAGTGGAAATAACTGCTGCAGAGCAGAATAAAGAAAAAAGAGTGAAAAGAATTGAGGACAGTCTCAGAGACCTCTGGTAAAACACTAAATGCACCAACATTTGAATTATAGGGGGCCCAGAGGAAGAAGAGAAAAAGAAAGGGTCAGAGAAAATATTTGAAGAGATTATAGTTGAAAACTTCCCTAATATGGGAAAGGCAATAGTCAGTCAAATCCAGGAAGCACAGAGAGTCCTACACAGGATAAATCCAAGACAATATTACTCAAACAAGCAAAAATTAAATACAAAGAAAAAATATTAAAAGCAGCAAGGGAAACACAACAAATAACATACAAGGGATCGCCCATAAGGTTAACAGCTGACCTTTCAGCAGAAACTCTACAAGCCAGAAGGGGGTGGTACGACATACTTAAAGTGATGAAAGGGAAAAGCCTACAACCACGATCACTCTACACAGCATGGATCTCATTCAGATTTGATGGAGAAATTAAAACCTTTACAGACCAGCAAAAGTTAAGAGAATTCAGCACCACCAGACCAGCTTTACAACAAATGCTAAAGGAACGTCTCTAGGCAGGAAACACAAGAGAAGGAAAAGACCTACAATAACAAACCCAAAACAATTAAGAAAATGGGAATAGGAACATACATATCAATAATTACCTTAAATGTAAATGGATTAAATGCCCCAACCAAAAGACACAGACTGGCTGAATGCATACAAAAACAAGACCCCTATATATGCTGTCTACAAGAGACCCACTTCCGACCTAGGTACACATACAGACTGAAAATGAGGGGATGGAAAAAGATATTCCATGTAAATGGAAATCAAAAGAAAGCTGTAGTAGCAATACTCATATCAGACAAAATAGACTTTAAAATAAAGACTATTACAAGAGACAAAGGAGGACACTACGTAATGATCAAGGGATCAATCCAACAAGAAGATATAACAGTTGTAAATAACTATGCACCCAACATAGGAGCACCTCAATACATAAAGCAAATGCTAACAGCCATTAAAGGGGAAATCAACAGTAACACAATAATAATAGGGGACTGTAACACCCGCCTTTCACAAATGGGCAGGTCATCCAAAATGAAAATAAATAAGGAAACACAAGCTTTAAATGACACATTAGACCAGATGCACTTAATTGATATTTATAGGACATTCTACCCCAAAACAACAGAATACACCTTCTTCTCAAGTGTTCATGGAACATTCTCCAGGATAGATCATATCTTGGGTAAAAAAACAAGCCTTGGTGAATTTAAGAAAATTGAAATCATATCAAATATCTTTTCTGACCACAACACTATGAAACTAGATATTAATTACAGGAAAAAAACTGTAAAACATACAAACACATGGATGCTAAACAATACACTACTCAGTATCCAAGAGATCACTGAAGAAATCAAAGAGGAAATCAAAAACTACCTAGAAACAAATGACAATGAAAACACGACACCCAAAACCTATGGGATGCAGCAAAAGCAGTTCTCAGAGGGAAGTTTATAGCAATACAATCCTACCTTAAGAAACGTCTCAAATAAACAACCTAACCTTACACCTAAGCAATTACAGAAAGAAGAACAAAAAACCCCAAAGTTAGCAGAAGGAAAGAAATCATAAAGATCAGATCAGAAATAAATGAAAAAGAAATGAAGGAAATGATAGCAAAGATCAATAAAACTGAAAGCTGGTTCTTTGAGAAGATAAAATTGATAAACCATTAACCAGACTCATCAAGAAGAAAAGGGAGAAGACTCACATCAATAGATTGAGATATGAAAAAGGATAAGTAACAACTGACACTGCAGAAATACAAAGGATCATGAGAGATTACTACAAGCAACTATATGCCAATCAAATGGACAACCTGGAAGAAATGGACACATTCTTAGAAAAGTACAACCTGCCAAGACTGAACCAGAAAGAAATAGAAAATATGAGCAGACCAATCACAAGCACTGAAATTGAAACTGTGATTAAAAATCTTCCAACAAACAAAAGCCCAGGGCCAGATGGCTTCACAGGAGAATCCTATCAAACATTGAGAGCAGAGCTAATATCTATCCTTCTCAAAGTCCTCCAAAATATAGCAGAGAGAGGAACACTCCCAAACTCATTTTATGAGGCCACCATCACCCTGATACCAAAACCAGAAAAAGATGTCACAAAAAAAGAAAATTATAGGCCAATATCACTGATGAACATAGATGCAAAACTCCTCAACAAAATGCTAGCAAACAGAATCCAAGAGCACATTAAAAGGATCATACACCATGATCATGTGGGTTTTATCCCAGGAATGCAAGGATTCTTCAGTATATGCAAATCAATCAATGTGATACACCTTATTAACAAATCGAAGGATAAAAACCATATGATAATCTCAATAGATGCAGAAAAAGCTTTCGAGAAAATTCAACACCGATTTATGATAAATACTCTCCAGAAAGTAGGAATAGAGGGAACTTACCTCAACATAATAAAGGCCATATATGACAAACCCATAGCCAACATCATTCTCAATGGTGAAAAACTGAAACCATTTCCTCTAAGATCAGAAACAAGACAAGGTTGCCCACTCTCACCACTATTATTCAACATAGTTTTGGAAGTTTTAGCCACGGCCATCAGAGAAGAAAAAGAAATAAAAGGAATCCAAATCGGAAAAGAAGAAATAAAGCTGTCACTGTTTGCAGTTGACAGGATACTATACATAGGGAATCCTAAAGATGCTACCAGAAAACTCCTAGAGCTAATCAGCGAATTTGGTAAAGTAGCAGGAAACAAAATTAATGCACAGAAATCTCTTGAATTCCTATATACTAATGACGAAAAATCTGAAAGAGAAATTAAGGAAACACTCCCATTTACCATTGCAACAAAAAGAATAAAATACCTAGGAATAAACCTACCTAAGGAGACAAAAGACCTGTATGAAGAAAACTGTAAGACACTGCTGAAACAAATTAAAGACGATACAAACAGATGGAGAGATATACTATGTTCTCGGATTGGAAAAATCAACATTGTGAAAATGACTATACTACCCAAAGCAATCCACAGATTCAGTGCAATCCCTATCAAACTACCAATGGCATTTTTCACAGAATTAGAACAAAATATTTTACAATTTGTATGGAAACACAAAAGACCCCGAATAGCCAAAGCAATCTTGAGAAAATAAAATGGAGCTGGAGGAATCAGGTCCCTGATTTCAGACTATACTACAAAGCTACAGGAATGAAGACAGTATTGTACTGGCACAACAACAGACATATAGATCAATGGAATAGGGTCAAAAGCCCAGAGATAAATCCACGCACATACTGTCATGTTATCATTGACAAAACAGGCAAGAATATACAATGGGAAAAGACAGACTCTTCAATAAGTGGTGCTGGGAAAACTGGACAGCTACATGTAAAAAAATGAAATTAGAACACTTCCTAACACCATACACAAGCATAAACTCAAAATGGATTAAAGACCTCAATGTAAGGCCAGACACTATCCAACTCTTAGAGGAAAACATAGGCAGGACACTCTATGACATAAATCACAGCAAGATCCTTTTTGACCCACCTCCTAGAGAAATGGAAATAAAAACAATAATAAACAAATGGGACCTAATGAAACTTAAAACCTTTTGCAGAGCAAAGGAAACCTTAAACAAGACCAAAAGACACTCCTCAGAATGGGAGAAAATATTTGCAAATGAAGCAACTGACAAAGGATTAATCTCCAAAATTTACAAGCAGCTCATGCAGCTCAATATAAAAAAAAACAAACAACCCAATCCAAAAATGGGCGGAAGACCTAAATAGACATTTCTCCAGAGAAGACATACAGATTGCCAAAAACACATGAAAGGATGCTCAACATCACTAATCGTTAGAGAAATGCAAATCAAAACCACAGTGAGGTATCACCTCACACCGGTCAGTATGGCCATCATCAAAAAATCTACAAACAGTAAATGCTGGAGGGGGTGTGGAGAAAAGGGAACCTCTTGCACTGTTGGTGGGAATGTAAATTGATAGAGCCATTACGGAGAACAGTATAGAGGTTCTCTAAAACACTAAAAGTAGAACTACCATAGGACCCAGCAATCCCACTACTGGGCATATACCGTGAAAAAACCGTAATTCAAAAAGAGACATGTACTACAATGTTCACTGCAGCACTATTTACAATAGCCAGGACGTGGAAGCAACCTAAATGTCCATTGACAGATGTATGGATAAAGATTGTGGCACATATATACCATGGTATATTACTCAGCCATAAAAAGAAATGAAATTGAGTTATTTGTAGTGAGGTGGATGGACATAGAGTCTGTCATACAGAGTGAAATAAGTCACAAAGAGAAAAACAAATACCATATGCTAACATATATGTATGGAATCTAAAAAACAAAAGGTTCTAATGAACCTAGGGATAGGACAGGAATAAAGACGCAGACGTAGAGAACGGACTTTAGGACACAGGGAGGGATAAGGGGAAGCTGGGACGAAGTGAGAGAGTAGCATTGACATATATACACTATGAAATGTAAAACAGATAGCTAATGGGAAGCAGCTGCATAGCACAGGGAGATCAGTTTGGTGCTTTGTGACCAACTAGAGGGGTGAAATAGTACAGCAACTATGGCAAACTGTATGGAGGTTCCTCAGAAAATTAAAAATAGAGCTGCCATATGATCCAGCAATCACACTCCTGGGCATATGTCCAGAGAAAACTATAATTCAAAAAGATACATGCATCCTTATGGTCATAGCAGTACTATTCACCATAGCCAAGACATGGAAACAACCTAAATGTCTATCAACAGATGAATGGTTAAAGAAGATGTGGTACATACATATCAATACAATGGAATATTACTCAGCCGTAAGAAAGAATGAAATAATGCCATTTGCAGCAACATGGATGGACCTAGAGATTATCATACTAAGCAAAGTAAGTCAGAAAAAGAAAGATGAAAACCATATTATATCACTTACATGTGGAATCTAAAATATGACACAAATCAACTTATCTATGAAACAGAAACAAACTCGCAGCCATAGAGAAGAGACTCATGGTTGTCAAGGGTAAGGGGGGGTGATGGGAGAGGGATGGAATGGGAGTTTGGGGTTAGCAGATGCAAACTAGTATATGTAGAATGGATAAACAACAAGGCCTTACTCTGTAGCACAGGGAACTGTATTCTATACCCTGAGATTAAACCATAAAGGAAAAGAATATGAAAAAAGTATATATATATATGTATAACTGAATAACTTTGCTGTACAGAAGAAATTAATGCAACATTGTAAATCAACTATACTTCAATTTAAGAAAACATTTTAAAAGCTAAAAAAAAAATGTGGCTTGAAATCAGTAACCTGTGCATAAAAAAAGAAACACTGGTAATAATTCCCATTAGTTTTGAAATTTAAGTACACTTTTTCTTGCGTCCTGGTAACTATAATAACATTGAAGGACAGAAATTCTTAATTCAAATAGCTAAATAGTTTTAGTTAATCATAGATAAGATAAAACGATCTTTACATTGTTAATTTGCTAAAAATTGGTCCTTGTTTCCACATTTTTAGGCTTACAACTTGTAAATAATACATCTCAAATAATATTTTCCCAAGTCAAGATCTAAAACACTGTATCCATTCTAGAAAAATAAGCCCCTTTAGAAATGTCATTACCATTCAGATTATTGATCTCATCCTGCTGCCAGGGCTAAAGTGTTTAGCAAGGCTATTTCCGGGACCTGGAGAGGACATTTTTATTGTCAATAAGACAACAGATTAACCAGAGTTCAAATGAGAAGACCCAGTGGCCAGGTCTATGTCACTCTAACATTCTACAGATGTGCAACACAGATGGTGAGGTATGTTGATAGATGAGGTTGTCTTGGCAGCAGAGTTCTTAGACCTGCCTAACATTTTAGTTGAATGACCCCATTAAACATGCCTGTCCCAAGGCAGCTGGATATATTTTTAAGTAACTATAGCTGTTAAATGTGGAAACCTCTAGGAAGTTCTGAATACAGAGTCTTTCTCTTAGCTTTGGCTTCTAGTTTATAGGAACTATCCACCCAAGTTTGAGTTGGGGGTAGGGGAAGGAAGGAGCAGAAAGAGAAATTGGGGAGTATATGCAAACAAAATTATCTTAAAATTCTAGGAGGAGTATAGGGCGAGTTGAATAAGAGTTTTTAGGAGGGAACATTAATATAAAAATGCTAACTTCAATTGGAATTATCTAGGATAGCTTTTTTTTTTTCCACCGAGGGTCTATGAAGAACCAGGGATTTGCTGTCAGATTATAACTTCTCCCCTGTTTCTATTCTATAGGAGACAGGTTAGTAGAGAAAAGCACAAGATTTTGAGTCATGGTAATTGGGCTTTTGTGTGACCTTGACCATGTCATTCAAATGTCTGTGGTATCAGTTTCCTCATTTGTAAAATGAGAGTGGATAGATGTTCTAAATTCTCTTACAACTATTAAGTTCTGCTTTTCTGCTCAGTGTCCTAGACCTCTACTTTTGCTAACAGGGATATTTTAAACTTACTAAGAAGCAGCAGAACGTAGTGCCAACTGCTCAGTTTCTAGACTTACAGACATGTAAAATTTTGCCTTCATGGCATACGTCTATATATCATATTATTATTTCTCAGCATTTATTGAGTCTTAAGGGTCCTTGTCTATAAAATGGAGATGATAATAGTACTCATCATGCAAGTTGTTCTTAGATTTTTTTCACAGCACTTATTTCCTTCTATCTAACTTATCATCTGTAAGGTCCATAAGGGTAGTGACTACTGTCTATTTTGTTCACTGATGTATTCCAAGCATCTTAACAGATACTAGCCACTCAATATTTGTCAAATGAATAATTAAATGAAACAATGCATGTAAAGTGGTTAGTGCAGTAATTGGCACACAGCAGTTGATAAATGATCCTATAAATGGTCCTGATAAATGGTTTTATTAATACCCACAGTGCCTTTTCACTATGAAGAAGTAGGAATGGAAGAAGTGGGAATTTCATGAGAAGATGAAGGGGACTAAGGGCCATAATGTTGTTTCCAAATACTGTAAAGAGTATCACATGTCACCTGCAAAGAAAATAATATGATCCAAGATGTGGAAACTACAGAGAGACATTTTTAAAATTCAGAGAAAGGATTTTTCTAACAACAATTGCTCAAAGATGAACTGGTGCTCAAGCAAATGTTGAATTATTATTGGCCAATAAATGAGAGAATTAGGAAATATAATTAAAGGTTATAAATCTATTATTTCATGGATGAAATGATTTGAAAAGAACTTATAAACAGCATATACAGAATAAAATTTTAAATATACAAAATATTGAATTTTGGCCTTGTGATGCTGCTGGCAAAAAATGTAGATGGAAAATGGCAAATACAGTAGATACCAACCTATTTTTCTTGGGTACATGCGATCAAAAAACATTTGTTTGTGACATAACATATGGCTGAAAAACAAGTGCTGCTGACTTGTTTATTGATGTTGGCAAAGCACCAGATAGGAGCTACAGAATCCCTTATCCCCCATTCCCCCCCCCGCCAAGGAAAAACAGGACTGTTTCAAGCCAGCATCTTTCTTTCTTGTTCTTTTTATCCCACTGGTAACACTGCACTTTGGACTTTCAGAATATTGGCAGTGAGAATGTTCTTGGTTTATATGAAATGAACTGATGCATCACTCTTGCCAACTAGGGATGATTTTAGACAAAATGTACGGCATCGATGAGAAAGGAATCTCAGTATCATTTTTATGAAGGATGGTTGGCCTCATATAAAACAGTCCCATCAATCTATTGCCATCAGCTCAGACAGAAAAGAATTAGGTACATAAACTGGCTGTCATAAAATGTAGCCGAGTAGGAGCGAAGCCTGATCACAGAAGGTCAGTTACACATGTTCGCAAATAAAGGAAGCATGTTGTCTATAATGAGCCATCAAAAGTTAATAACAAGTGAGTTGGCTTTTTATTTTGGACAGTAATACTGAGAAAGATGCAATGATTCTGAAGGTTTTCTCTGTTCTTTAAGTTGGCTACCTATTGAGAAAAGATATGTGGTAACTTTTTAAAGGTATGAAATGGTGAACTACATTCACCTGTTAAAACTATGGTGTTGACTTGACTGTGATAATTAATTTTATGTGACATCTTGATTGGGCCACAGGGTGACAAAACGTTTGGCCAAACATTATTCTGTCTATGAGGGTGTTTCTGGATGAGATTAACATTAGTATGGGTAGACTGAGTAATGACGTTTATTCTCCCTAAATTGGGTGGGCTCATCCAATCAATTGAAGTCCTGAAAAAGGCTGAGTAAAACTCCTTCATGACTTGCTCGTGTTGAGATATTAGTCTTTTCTGGCCTTCAGACTTGAACTGAAACATTGGCTTTTCTTGGGTCTCAAGCCTGCCAGCTTTCAGACCACAGCTGTAACACTGACTCTCCTGGGTATCTCTCTCCATAGACATACATTACTGTTTCTATTTCTTTGCAGAACCCTAACTAATACGCTGACTCAACAGGATCAGGAAGAAATGAGCTGAGCTGTGCCAATCAAGTGCATTATCCAGATAATGAAAGTCAGTCCCTGCAGAAGTTAATCTTTTAGAAACTGGTCTGGTAACAATGTGTGATCAGGCGACGTGATAACACTTTTGCAATATAAAATAATGAGCCAAATTACGAATGCTTTTACAATTAGTTCTAGAAGCAATTCCTCACGTTCCATCCCCAAAGTCTAAGATTCTATCTTATAAAACAAGCTTACATAGCCATTCTCAGAATCAATTTCAGAAGCAACAGCATAAAGTTTGAAATGTGTTTACCTCCAAGGGAATTATGCAAGAATTTAAAAATCCTTCTCATTTCCTTACAATTAGTTTTTGAGGACTGAAGGACTCATCATTTTCATATGTTGATTCTTGTTATTATCAGTAATCAGCACATGGCATATCTACTTATTTTCCATGATTATTTTCAGGCTCTGGTGTTTTATGATTTTTAAGCTCTACTTCCACTACACAGATTAAGCTTCCAAAGCATCTGTCTTTAGGCACCAAAAGATACCCTTTGATTTCCCCAAATTCCTGACTTTACTTCCATGTGAATCTTCTCCTTGTCACTTACCTGCCCAGAAGCAGAAATTCTCCTGCCAGCCCCAGGCGCCTCATGGCCATCAGCAGACCTCTCACTGTCATGCCCTCGCAGAAGCAGGCCACCACCCGGGCCTTGGGCAGGTGACTCCTGAGCTTCTTCAGCAGTTTATCGAAGCTCTGCTCCCCCGCGTTGCTATAGATTTTGTAAGAGTGAGCGATGCAAATCCCTTCCTTGGCTGACATATCTTTGAACGCTTCCATCCCACTTTCTCCATAGTTGCCTGTGTGGAAACAGATAAGCAGAGGGGAGAATGTTGGATTCATTAGGTAGAGTTGGAATGCCGAAGTGCTGGGAGCATGAAGGTCACCTGGTAGTGTTGGATTTGGAACCTGAAGACCTGAGTGAGGTTTTGCTTTTTCACTGACTTGCTTATCTGGGCAGTTTACAATGAAACTACAGGATACATATATGCATTGATCTTTTAAAACTTTTTCACTCAGAGAGAATATTACAAAAATACAAGCAACTTGGCTCCCCCTTTGACTCAAAAAGACTCATATTCTAATGTGAGATGATGGAAAATATTTATCTGCTATCTTTTCATTCTGTATCACTTCATTTTGTTTCTCATTATATGATCTTCTTGCCCCACCGATTCAGATTTTTGTGTTTAAAGACATTATACACAGATGCAATACATATACTTTATATAGTATAGATGTACAAATATCTTACAGTATTTTATTTTATAGAATATTATCCATATATTTCATAAATAATCATGAGAGTTTGTGGTTTTATCCCAAGTGAAAATTCCAGATCCTTGATTGAGATTTCAGTCTTGTCACAGATAAATGTATTAGCTCATTTAAAACATTTAAAGTTTTATTATATATAACCATTGAAAAATTACCGATATATGGGGGAATAATTCCAAAGTATTTTGCAACGTTTTGGGGTTAAGGACTGATGGTGGTCTTTTAAAATTATGGAACATGGGGATCAATATTGACAATCACTTACAGGCCAGGAAGTGTATCAAGATTATTATATATGTGACCTCATTTAACTCTCAGAAGAATATATTGAGATATATATTATGACCTCCTTCTATAGATAAGAAAACAGATGAGGCAGTTAGGTTTACAGTGGCCCAGAGTTAATATCCCCAGTAGGTGGAAAGTTCCATTCCATTCACAGATGTGCCTAAGAGTGCAGCTTCTGCTCCCTCCATTCTTCTACGGCTGACTTTTACGAGACTCAGAAGCCCAATTATATCTGTGTTTCTCTTTCCTATTTAAAGGTCATGATGCTTCAAGTTTAGATATTTTGGGAGCCTTCTGAGGCCCTATAAATTATGACAGGTTCATTTTCTGAGTTTTCAAAAGATTAGTTGGGTAAGGGCGATTGATTTGAGAAATACAGGAGACTATTACAAGACAGCCAAGCTGTGGGATGTAAGTGGCCTAGCAATCAACTAGACCTAGGAAATGGCATTTCATCAGGAGGAGTTAATCTCAAATGAACAAGCAAGTACAAGTCATTCGATTGCATACATTTCACTGTACAATGATAATAGAGATAACTTATAAATAACTATACTCATGTAACATTTTGATGTTTGGAAAGTTAGTTCATATATATGAGCTCATGCTACTTACACCAACTCTGTGATAAAGGTACTATTATCTTCCCTTCGCAGCTGATAAAACTGAAGTTCACATTTAACAAGCAGATGGCAGAGTCTTGATTTGAAAATCTATCCTCTCCCTCCTGGCCCTGTGTGTGCTCCATCTTAGCAGGGGTGCCTTGTTGCAAGTGAGAGCCTCAGACTTTGAGGGTGGGTTTTTGTGTAAGTTTATCTTCATGAACAAACTGTAAAGGGCAAAGCAGAACAGGCCAGCTTGAGTCCCAGCCAAAAACACTGGTAGGCCCAGCTGCATCTTTCCCTCTTCTCCAGAATTAAAGCAAAAAGAAACCTCTATGATGATGGCAGGTAGGCGATGTAGTTATTTTGCAATTAACAAAGGTTAAAGGGCTCTTCCTGAAAAATGTGCAAAGGGGCCTAAATTATTAGTCTTACACTAACCTGAGTAATCTATTATTTTCTGATTACTTTTAGCCAACTCTATTTTTCAATTGACTACCCTGCACTTGATGCTTTAATTAACGCTGGGGCATTTGGATAAATAATATGATATTAGGTGCATAGTGACTGTGATGGCAATAATGAAAATTCTCAGTATATTCATAGTTAAACAACAAAAAATACCTGACAGATTTATAATCTTTAGCACCTCCCCAACAGACTTGTTTTAACATTTTTTTTTGTTTATACAGTAAGTTATATATAGAAGCACCTTGCAATAGAGAACTTTGTTATTAGAGAGATCTGAGTTCTAATGTAGCTTGGGTTGTGCTAAATCTCAGCTTTATCACCGGAAAATCACAGATAACACTGCCTAATATATGGGTATTTTGTATATTATATTTTATGTATGTAAAATATCTTATAGATAGCCTGAACCTAATTAATTGCACATATTGGGGTTATAAAGAATATTCTAGACAAAGTTAAGATGCCCTCTCTTGGAGCAACTAAAACAAATCATGGAGCAAATGGCATTAATACTGAACAATAGACTAAAAAATAAGCTTAAACTAGTGGGGGAAATATGATTTTGTTAGAGCAAAGCCCAAGAATTATTCTTTAAAATTAAAACAGGAAACAGTTGCAATATATGTGTAACATAAAAATTTCTGCAGAATACTCATTTTGAGTTAATAAAAGAAACCCATTCTAAGTTGGGAATTAAAAATGGGAATATGTATTCCAATAAAATTGGGAAGCTTGTAGTGTTTAGATTTTCAGTAGTTGATATAATGACTACATTTTAGAATTGTATATTTAAAAATAAAGGAGAGGGCTTCCCTGGTGGCGCAGTGGTTGAGAGTCCGCCTGCCGATGCAGGGGACACGGGTTCGTGCCCCGGTCCGGGAAGATCCCACATGCCGCGGAGCGGCTGGGCCCGTGAGCCATGGCCGCTGAGCCTGCGTGTCCGGAGCCTGTGCTCCGCAACGGGAGAGGCCACAACAGTGAGAGGCCCGCATAGTGGAAAAGAAAGAAAGAGAGAAAGAGAGAAAGAGAGAAAGAGAGAAAGAAAGAGAGAAAGAAAGAAAGAAAGAGAGAAAGAAAGGAGAAACTATAAAAATTTCATAGGCTTCTTGAAGAAAATGAAATAGATTTCAAGCACTGTACAGAATGAGAAAAAAGGTGAGGAAGCAAAGATTTATTTTTCCAACAAGGAAACAAAGGTGATAGAAAAAGGAAGATATGATGTAAAATATGAAACTAGTCTGTGGCTTCAACTAAGCATCTGGCAAAAGTAAGAAGGAATCTATTAGACATTCTTCTTTAAGTAGCAGAGGGTCTGTGGCTTGGAATTATGAGAAGAAAATGTAATCGTAGTCCGACTTGACTCTTAGCTCACACTATTTATAATTGTAATGATGCAAATGTCAATTATTAATTTTCAACTGTATAAGTCCACATATAGGCAAGGTAGAAAACTTATTATGCAATAGAAAATATATGTTACCAACCTTTCCAATGAAAATTACAGCAGAGGAAGATTTTAGGTTGAGATGTGGAAGCAGGGAGAGTTGATGAGAAAGGGAAGGTTATTAAAATACTCCACTCACTATTTGGAAGTTAAGATATACAGAAAGCAAGAGAGAGGTGATTAACAGAATTATTTGAATCTGAAAAAAAATGAGATTAATCTAATAATACAATTATATTGAGAAGAAATAAGAATATATGTGAATTAAGAGATGTCTACTTTCCATAAATTAAAAAGTAGGCATTAAAAAAGTAAGCGTAGGGGCTTCCCTGGTGGCACAGTGGTTGAGAGTCCGCCTGCCGAGGCAGGGGACACAGGTTCGTGCCCCAGTCCGGGAAGAACCCACGTGCCGCGGAGCGGCTGGGCCCATGAGCCATGGCCGCTGAGCCTGTGCTCCCGGAGCCTGTACTCCGCAACAGGAGAGGCCACAACAGTGAGAGGCCCGCGTACGGCAAAAAAAAAAAAAAAAAAAAGAAAAGTAAGCATATATTTATACTACTTAGAAATATGAAAGTGAAAACCAGAAAAGAAAAACGTAAAGTGCTCTTTCTTACTTTAAGCCATTCTGAATGACATGATTTTGAAAAATATTAAAGTACAAGTTTGATGAAAAGATTTTAAATAACAGACTTAAAAGTTATTGAAATTGCAGAGAGATATGGAACATTTAAAATGGAATGCCAAGTGAACATTACTGAAAAAAGAAATTCAGCATGCTGATAGGATAAAATTTTCCTGTAATTTCCTTAAATCAAATGTAAGAGTAAATATTAATTTATAACTTTTAGATATCCTTGTATATTTCTGGTGGGATATACTCACATTCAATTATTAAAATACAATCTCTATAATGAAAATAACTTGAGAACTTGGGGGTAGCTAATTTTGTAAATAGAATTATTATAGAGCAAAATTGATCAGAATCAAATTTTATCTCAAACAATTGCTTAGATACTTTGTTTTGGTTCTATGTTTCTATCACATCAGTTAGATTTGGCTACATTGTACGCATTTTATTTTCTATTTCAACCACAGAATGAGAGCCTAATGGATAAAAATGTAAAATAGGATCAACCTATTTTTTTATTTATTATTTTTTTAATTTTATTTTTTATTTTTTTATTTTTTTATTTATTTATTTTTCTTATATCATGAAAGATACCAAACCTGAAGCCATGGCAGAATGCTTAATTCACATTTATTCTAAGAGCAGATGCTCTACTTAAAATCATATTAGTCATTTCTAGTATGCCAGAAAGACTTTACAATTGAGATGGCTTTCAACAAGATGTCACATCTAAATTAAAATAGAAAAGTCCAGTTAATTTTCCTTCCTCCAGTCAAATCACCTCCTACTTACTGTTCCTTTAATATGAAGCTCAAGGAATTCCTCTGCAAAGTCTGCCCAACCTATGTATCCCTTCCTATGTTCCTCATTCGATCTTACAATAGAAAATTGTCTTTACTTGTGTCTGCTCCTTTAAGACTGTATACCTTTGGGACATAAATTTTATTCTCTTGTGTATTCTTAATTCCTCAAAGGGGCCTAGAAGATAACTAACACAAGTTGAGTAAAA
>NW_021703784.1:42830736-42881744 GCF_005190385.1 Monodon monoceros | reverse complement strand
AATTCCTCAAAGGGGCCTAGAAGATAACTAACACAAGTTGAGTAAAAAAATAAGTGAATGAATGAGTGGTACAAAGTAATCAGCACCAAGTGGGAATTTGCCAGATGAAAATATTTGTGCAATTAATTATCCTACCTCTCATCAGAATTGCAACATTTGTGTCTAGAATGTATCACTCTATTGAGTGATTATGTAATATTATTCCACTTAAAATCTGAAGGACAGAATTGTACAATAGTCAAAACAGTCAGAACATCTAGATTTTTTTCCAATGGCTTCAGTGTTCCCCTGGATAATAAGAGATTCTAATATTTTAACCTCAAATGCTATTTAAAGCTAGTTGCTTTCACTAGTACTATTTGACCTGTATTATGTCAGCTGGGATCTGGAAGCATCTGACTCCATTTGTGCCTACAAAGTACACAATGCAAACAAGACTTGCTAAAGAATAACTTTAAATCTTTCTTCTAACCTAAGAGAGATTCTTTGCACTTTATGTTTAAAGGCACAGGCATGGAACAATCCTTTAGTATGCAATGCATAACCATAGACCACTGCTATTTCAGGTGGCACCACTTCACTTTCAGTAGATACTGTGCTACTGTGGCTTAAACATACTTCTGGATAAAGATAATAAAGAATGGCAACATAGATAGGCTACATCTGGTGAATGAGGTATTTTTCTTGCAAAATATCTATTGGAGATATGGCTCAAATTTATAAATATGTGTGTTGAAGAAACTGATTGTAAGAATAAAAATTAAATTAACAGAATCATATTAAAAAGATAAATAATTTTCATTTCTCTGACATTCGTTTCCTTTTTTCCATTGTACTCTTACTTCTCCCACCATAATCAGACCCTCATTATTCCCTTCATAGAAACTTACTTGGGAACATACCTCTTATCATCTCCTATGTCTCATTTTGGGGGGGGGGGGTCTTACTTCTTATTATGCTCTTTCATGTGTAGCTCAGATGGCTCACATGTCCCCACTTATTTACTTTTATTCATGATGTTCTTTCTACTTGGAATACCCTTTTCCCATTTCTTTATGTTGAAATCTTACCCATTCTTTCTGGTTCAACTCAATTGCCCAGACTGTATGTAACTTACTTAGGATATAGACCACATCTTCTCCATAGCGCCACCTAGCGATGCTTGTGGAACTAAACTGACATACTCCACCATGCTTTACAAGGATTAATTAATTACGTACAGGTATGATACTAGGCACGTGGTAGACTCTAGATATTTACACATTTTAGCCTAGTGATCTATTTTATAATACTGAAGAGCATAATTTTTGTTACTTATAATTGCTAGAAAAGTTTATAATTGTAGTTCCTTCACTTTTTTTTTTTTTTTTTAACCATGCAGGATCTTAGCTCCTCCACCAGGGATCAAACCCACGCCCCCTGCAGTGGAGGCACAGAGTCTTAACCTCTTAACCACCGGACCGCCAGGGAAGTCCCTCCTTCACCTTTATGACAAGGCTGATCATACTAATGATTTATTTGATATTGAGAATTTGATTAAAACTATAACCCATGATATTAATATTTTTTTTCCTTAGGAAAACATAATCCACTTCATATAATGTGTTTCATTAGGGGACTTCTAAGGAGATTTCCCAGAGTCAGATAATGAGTTATGGTGCTAAGTATGATAACGTATTAGACTTAATTTGAAATATAAATTCTGTATTCTATATTCTGTACATATATTTATGCTACTTGCTTTATATATTTATTTATTATATTTCGGATATATTTGTATATGCTATTTTCCAAAACTGTAAGCCCCTTGAGAGTACTAGATGCACTTATTTAACTATGTATCATCACATAATAGTTATTCAGGGATTTCTTGAATAGAAAATATGGTACAGAAAGATAAGAGTAAAATTTTGGAAGAGTTAATTTATTTGTTCAAATACAATCATCAAGTGGATGCTAAAAAAATGTAAAAACTACTCTTTCAGAAAGTATTCACTTTAGGAAATTTAATTCACTTAGAAAAAAGCTATTGAGCTTGGCCTTCCATATTAGAGCTTTTTTCCCTTTTATTTGACCCAAACTGTCTTTTTTTTCAAAAAGGAGATTAAGATTCTCAATATAAATAATAATTTATAAATACATTCCAAATGGCTTTTACTCCTAATATCCTGTTGCTATTATAAACAGTGTATTTTGTTGACAACTACCAGTGAAGAAAAATGCTGCCATTTCTCATTGGAGTTACTGCCTGGCATGATACCATCCCCCTAAAATATGTGTGGGCAGGATTAATCAGTCAGTGTAATCACCACTTGCCATCCTTTCATGGGGCCATAAACGTTCATCAAGGGATCTTAGCCAAAACTGCCCATATTGAGTGTGCTGTGTCTTAGTCAATCTAGTGGTTAGTTAAACAGCCAGGAGGGAGAAAACCCAAAGAGATAAACACCTCTTCTTATTTTATTACTATCTCTTTATAAAGATGTTTCCCTTTTCAAAAATGTATGTCTTTTCCCAATATAGCCACATGTACAATGAGTATGGCAATTTCAAACTCTATATTGCATTCATTTGTTTACATTTACTTCCTGGCACTAGACAACAAAGTTCTTCAATGTAGGTGTTTCTATCCTCACAACAAAACTATATATAAATATATCATATACTCTCATCAAGACTCCACAAATTGTGGCAAATGCCTTTGCCATGAAAATCTTCGCTAGCAAACAGATTTCCAAGTTTTGGTTCCTTTTTTTCCCCCAAATCTTACCCTTGAGTTTTTCTATGACATGACCCACATAGCAGAGTACTCAGTGTGAGGCAGGACATTACTGAATCTCATCCAGGATGCTTTATTATTGGAAGTACTAGAAGGATTTCATTTAGCGAATTCACTTTAGGCATTACACCAGGCATGGAGTATGTAAGCAACATTCAATCAACACTCCAATAGTGAATTCAGAAAAATAAAGCTAGTAGAGCATAACTTAGTAACTTAGATTTTGGACTACATATAAAAATATTATTTATGGGAATACTAACCGGGGATATAAGATATTGTCAGAAGAGTAAGCGCCAAGTGCATTACTGAGTGGTATACTATGTTGCTGAATTTTTCTTTTGGCTACCAGGAATGGGGCTAGAAAAAGAAGTTTGATCTTCAGAGCAAAGGTACAAGTTGACCATTCAAATTCATACATGGCAGATAACATGAAATCAAATCAATGAAATAAAAATATATGAGAGTTATAACTGTCACCCATGTCGATTACAGCAAGTATGAGTGTCATCTTTGGTTCTGTAATGTAGGTTGCTGAACCTTGGAATCAAAAGTTGTGATATCTAGTCCCTCCAATAACTCTAGTTCATACAATTGGGTTGAACTGAGATAGACAAAACTGAAAGAGAATCAAGTTTTGAGAAAAAAATCAAGTTTTAGAATTTATTTTTAATTTACTTTTAAATTTCTGCCAAGTAGAAATGCCAAATCGGAAATTGAATAAGGACATTCTGGCTCAGAAAATAGAAGTTAAAATTGGAACTATTTGGGATCATCAGAATATGGATAGCAACAGTAATAGATCAAAGTGTAGGATGTGAAAGAAGAGAGCTCTGATTATACCCTAAAGAATTCAAATATTTATGCATTAATTGAGAAGGCAAAGCTGACAAAGACAATGGAGAAGAAGAAACCAAGAGAACGTATTGTTATGGGAACGAAAATAACAACGTGCTTTTACTTTCTTTTGGACACTAACAGTGTGACTATTAAAGTGGAAAAAATCCACTGATTTTGGCGACACAGTCAAAGCCATAAAGGAGTCTTCCTACCAAATATACAATGCTTAACTGTAGCTTATCTATAGACAAAGACCTGTAAAATAAGAGGAGGCTTTCGGAAACAGACACGCCATACACCTGTTACTAATTACCTAAATCTTCGCTGTGGAGGGAGGAAGGGCTTCAGAGGGACAGCGGGAATGGAAAAACTTGATTTTTATATTTAAAATTATACAGTATTTTAATTATTAAAATACTTGTTACTATAGCTTAAATTGAGATCTGCAAAGTGAAAACATATCACTTTATTAATCTTCTAAAAAAAATGGTGTTTTTGCCCTGATTCTTTCTGGCTATTCTTCCTAGAGGAAAATAAAAAGTTGAGACAGAAGCTATGACCCAGATTCCCACTCTAACCTTCCAGGATTCAACTTCCTCTGCTTTCTTTGTAAGCTGTCAACTTCAGAGCTGAAACCTGCTGGAGTGCATGTCTCATTAGGAGAGATTCCATTTCCACAGAAAGGACAAATCTCTGTACGGAACTGTGTGTCAACGTATCGGGTAGGTTGGTGAGTTTCTCACCGCGCCTCTGTTTTATCTCACTGGTCACCTCTGATCCTCGATTCTAACTGGATCTAATGACAACACAGAAATTCACTCATCACCAGCTGAAAGCAGAAAATCCTTTGCCGCACAGCCAAAACCGCTCACACTTGGCAGCCTTTGCTCAAAAGAAGTAACTTCTTTGACAGCAGCTCGTGGCCTCAGCCACAACCTTCTCCAGTTGAGATCTGCACTGTGTGGGTTCTGTGGTTGCTAGAATCCCTCTGGAAGAACTCAGTGACTACCACAGTACTGAGAGGAGGAACTCATTTTGGAAATATCTGTCTGGACCATCATTCACTGGAAGATTCAGAAATGAGTAGAAGGAACTGAAGTGTAGTGTAATGCCTGTGCTGTTGTTACTGTTGCCAAATTCTGAGCTCTATTCAGGAGAGGGTTATCCATGCTGTGTTCTAGGATTATGGCCTTAGTGACTGTCATCTGTAGATAAGACCTCTGCTGTCCAATACGGCAGCCATTGGCCATATGTGGCAAAAAAGCATTTGACATGTAGCTAATTCAAATTGAGACACTGTTGGCATAAAAACAAAATAGATTTCAAAGACAGTATGAAAAAAACAATGTAAAATATCCCATTAATATTTTATAATATTGATTATATGTTGAAATGACAAAGTTTTGGATGTATTGGGGTAAATAAAATGTGGTTTAAAAATTAATTTCACTTCTTTCTTTTAATCCTTTCTTAAAATCACACACATAGCTAGAATTACATCTTTATTAGAGAGTACTGAATTATACATATAAAGAGAAGATTTATATCCTATACATTTCAGGGTAGAATGTAAACTTCTTAGGACACTCTATGACATCCAGGACTTTTATTATCTATCATCTAGGCTTTTTCTCCAGCCTCACTGCTTGTCTTTTCTTTATGTATTGAATATATGGCACATTCTTCAGCCATACCAAAGAATATATAGACCACCAAATACACCATGCTTTTTCACATCTCTAAATTTCACAACACTCCTTGTTCTTGAGATGTTCTTCTGTTTAATTCCTGCTCATACTTCGAGACTCAGCTGAAAAGTGACAAAATTCTCTAGCGCCCTAATTCAAAGTAGATATCCTCTACTGGTCTCTCATTGCCAACCCTCACTTCAATGTCACAAGATTTTTCATGTTTTATTGTAATTATTTATTAGTTTGACTTTCTACGAGGCTGTGAGCTAATCAACAAAAGGGATCACATTTTAATTAATTACCCTTTTTTCTCCAGAGCCTTGGTGGCCTAAGTATTTGTTGAATAAATGCACTTTAGAAGATGAGTACTGACTTTTTCCACCAGCTTTATAAAGATATAATTGACATATAACATTGTGTAAATTTAAGGTGCAAATGTGATGATTTGATATACATATTTATTGTGAAATTATTACCACAGTGAGGTTAGCAAACCTATCCGTCACTTCACATAGTTACCTGTTTATTTTTGGTGAGAATATTTATGATCTACTCTCTTAGCAACTTTCATGTGTACAATACAGTACTGTTAACTATAGTTATTGTGTTGTATATGATATTCTTAGAACTTATTAATCTTATAAGATGAAGTTTGTATGTTTTGACCAACAACTCCCCATTTTCCCCACGTTCCCAGCCCCGGGCAACTCCCCAATTTACTCTTTGTGTCTATAAGCTTGGCTTTTTTATTCCACAAAGATGTGAGATCATACGTATTTGTGTTTTTCTGCTTGACTTATTTCACTTAGCATGCCCTCAAGGTTCATTGACTTGTCATTCATAAATTATTATTGAGCAGTGACTATGAATAGCTGTGCAAAGAAGCTCTGGTATGGAAGCTACTCTGCATTCATTGTGACCCAAAAGGGCTAGAACTGGACTTAGATAAGACCTATGAGGAAGGGCAGCACTGTTTAGTAACCTGTGCCTTGGACAGAGTGAGGAGATAGTGTTTGAAATCTTGTTCTTCAACTTATCACCTGCATGGTCTCTGTGAATTTGTCTCTTTATAATATAATATACACAGGATCCACAAAGTGGGATTTTAGATCTGCCTCCTACATTGTTTTATTAAGTTGTAATAATTATAGAGTTTTAGCCATTTTATTCATTTTTCTTACAGGTGCTTGCTCAAATTTCAATTTTCTGTTTCTCAATATATACTCCATTTCAAATTCCATTTTCCATTTCTCAATATACATTCCATTCCAAATTTCATCACTGAATCTTGTGGATAATTCCCAAGCTAAGTTTTCTTTGTAAAATTAAATATGTTTCAAGAGTCAGAAATTCTACTTAATGCAGAGTTACTGGAAAGGTGTTAGGTAACATTATGAAAACTAGTCTTCACTAAAGTGGGAAATTCTGCTACTTATGTAACTATTCCTCATTCAGTCATCTGTTCCACCTAATTTCTCAGACATTAATATTAAGTATCAGCTGGTCTTTTGAGATATTCCACCCTTTGTAAGATCTGCTTATTCTGATCAAGATTTTATTTTCCTCCTCCAGTTACTCATGTCCATTTGTTAAAAGATTGCAATAATGGCAATAACTTTCCACCAGACACAAGACATGCATTTTGACCATATGTATCAAGCCAAAGAGAACAAAACTCACTAAATATATTTCTAAAAGAATTAAAATTTTTACAGATAATAATTGGAACCCTGTGGGGAAGAAATGTACAGTTCCTTGTTAATCAGAGTCACCAATTATTGTTTTGTTTTGTTTGTTTGCTTTTTTTTTTTTTAAATACCAAAAATTCCCAAGGAGTATCTGTTCTAAAGCAAGGGCAAAAATCTCCTGGCCTGGGTCCACAAGGGTTGTGATTTTAGCTCTCTTCTAGAAAGAAGCCCAATTTCAAGCATTTGTATGTTGACTCCAGGGTTTTATATACTGATAAATGCTACTAAAACTCTTGCTTAATCTGAGGAAAAAAGGGGGTAGTTGGAGGAAGATTGACCAGTTTACTAGTTTCCTAGTCTTAGGCAGTTTCCATTGATCCCAGATTCAATATCTTTAAGAGGAATCCCACTCAATGTCCAAGAATTTACTGAAATGAATAAAAAAATAAAAACTATATAAGGCTGGAGGAGGGGGCAGGTACATAAATAAATATGTCAGTTAATATAATATTAATAAGCATATAGAGGGGGCTGATATAATGTCTGTATATATATAATGATAGGCATTTTTATATATGTTTGTATATGTATGACAGATATTCATATCCATATGATATACACACACATACATATGTATACATATATATGTATATAACATAATAAAGGTACAAAGTACTGGTTGGACATAGGTGTTAGAGTTCAAAGGAAGGAAAAATTGCTTCTAATTGGACACAGGTGATGAGACCTATATACTACACATTCTTTTACACCTTCTGTTTCCCTCTTCAATGATGTCTGGGTAATTTTAATTTTTATATTTGAATGGCAAATAGCTTAGTTATGCCCTATTTCAAAGGGCTAGTTTAGTCAAGTGAAGTAGATGTTATCAAGGTTTTCTCCACCTGCCCCACATGATTATGAGAAGTATCTTAGCCTCGGTCCTGCATAACGCAAGGCTGAGGGAAACAAAGAGTGAGAGGGAAGGAGAGGAAGCTAATACAAGAGTGGGTCACTGAGGCCGTTTGCTCATTTCATGGGACCATCTTTCAGAGGTCATAAAGACTGATTCTCAAGGCTGTGTTCAGGAGGAAGGGAGAAGAATATGTCCTCAGTCTCTTACTTGCCAATGGTTAAAGACTGCCTCCACAGGGCATTATTTCCCATATTCTTTCTTATCATGAATTGGCTCCACGCTGCCTTAGCAAGGTAGCTCCTCAGGAGATAGTCAGAGGTGGGTACAGCAGGCAGGAGGCAAGGCACTACTGAGCTGCACCCATGTGCAATTATTTCAAGTCCATGTAAAGTTGGTCACTGCATCATTGGCCGAGAGTAAAACAAAGAACAAAGACCTAGAAATCAGTGAAGTCAAGATGTGAAGTGATATCTTAAGTGATATCTGATACAGGAGAGGGAAAACACTGGTGTTATTTAAACTATTTGCAAATGCCTCTGTTTCTTAGCTTTTGACAAGGAGTTTACTTTACTCGCATGATATGAAGGACATCTGGTGGTAAGTGTTTAACGACTACCTCTCAGAGAGAGAGAGAGAGAGAGAGAGAGAGAGAGAGAGAGAGAGAGAGAGTGTGTGTGTGTGTTACAAATTTTACTGATTATAAAATAAAGTAGCTTACAGTTTAGAAATAACAAAATATACAATCCTCTTTATTATAAAATGCCTTCACTGAATTTTGCCAAAATCTTCTGTCAGTAGCCAATGTATGGTTACAATTGACTAATCAGTGTATTTCTGACATGAATGGTGACTGAAATTTTTATATATGTTAAGATGTTTGATGAAAGTGAAACCAAATAAGTTGTATGTCAGAACTTGGCTCACCAATCAATGATACAAGTAACTCCTTTGCTAAACTGGAAAATAGTTTCAAAAACTAGAATATTCCTTTTTATTCTTATATTGTGCTATTCCCAAGATGGTTACAGACATGACACACTTCTACGTTTAATCTGAATTAACATTTTCTTCATCCCTTTCTTAAGTCTAGACAATAAAAATCAAGTCTTGATTTTTAGCGTGCCCATTTCCATGGTGTAAATATTCCCACTATGACTAATTTCAATCTACCAATGGTAGGTGACTGAACATGGAGCTGGAAAAAGATGCACAATGGCATACCAATATATAGCCTATTGACCATATAAATCCTATGGCTGTAAATAGCTTAAAGAGTACAGAAGACAGTAAAATGTGGTCAAATCATTAGTAATAATGTTTTTAATTAGAATTTTCTGATATTTTACTTCTTTAAAATAATTTATGTAATATAACTTAATGTTTAATAATGGCCATGCTTAACAAAAGGCTATTGCAAATTTAACAATTCTCTTGTGCATATTTCCACGAGTTATTGCCAGCACCAACACTGGACTATGCCAATAGAATCTCCTAAGATTCTGCTAGCCAATATCTGTCATATTTTCAGTTACTCTAGGGCTTTTAAAGGGCCACTGTGCTTACAGTGGCAATAATAGAGACTTCCTTTGTAAAAAGATCCAGCACAATAAAGGTGAAAGTCTGATGGTGGAGAGAAGAAGATTATATCACTTCTGACTGAATATGTCAGGAGAATGCCTGTGCATAAAGTAGAATTTTAAGTTTGGCCTTGCAAAAGGAGTGGATTTTGGCAGTCAGGAGATGGCATTCCAGATGGAGCACACAGAATGACACAGGCAGGCTGAGGTGGGTAAATGTGTGGTGAAGATCCAGTCTTCCCACTGCAGAGGCTATAAGAAGGGAGGACCAGAAGTAGGCTAGGATCGCAATGGGGAAGACCCTATTTTATCAGATAAAGAGGTACATTAGCACGGGTTTGCGAAAGTAGTGACATTACGTGAACTGCACTTAAGAAAGAGTATTCTAGCAATAATGAGACAAGAGAGTGGAGTGATGGTCCAGAGAGAAACAACAGAGTTTTATAATTACAAATTTAGTAGTAATAAGGGACTGAATTAGGATGGGGACAATGGAAGCAAAGACATGATAGTATGCAGGGCCACTCGGTAATATTGCTCAGAGAGTACTGACATTCACGTGGAACACAAAGTGAATGATGGTCTTTGGAATTATGCTTTGTGGTCTTTAAGACAAAACACTGACACATTATTACTTCATGTGAGATTAGATAAGAGAGAAAGCAGGAAGCTTAGTTTGGAGGTTAATGAGGTAGTCCAGGTGAGAAACGATGGTAACTTGAAAGTGGTGGCAGTGGACATTACATCCTACACGGACTGTTCAGTTTTGGTCATGATCCCAGAGCACTGTTTGCCCTTGTTATGGGTCGAATTGTGGCTTCCCAAAGTTTATATGTTGAAATCCTAACCCCCAGTGCCTCAGAATGTTACTGCATTTGGAGATAGGACCTCTGAAGAGGCAATTAAGGTAAAATGAGGTCATATGGTTGGATGGTCCCAAATCCATTATGACCAGTATTCTTTTAAGAAGAGGAGATCAGGACATAGACATGCACAGAGGGAAGAACATGTGAGAAGACAGGCATCCACAAGCCAAGGAGTAAGGTCCTAAGAAGGAACCAACCCTGCTAACACACTGATCTTAGATTTCTAGTCTCCAGAACTCTGAGGAAATAAATTTCTGTTGTTTAAGCCACCCAGCTTATGGTTCTTTGTTGTGGTTGTCCTAGCAAATTAATACAGCCCTCTGAAGCTTACCAAAACTTCCAGTCACGAAAGGTACCCAAATTCTTAGGCAAGATAAAAATGACTATAATTTTGTTGTCAGAGGCATCGTACTATCTGGAAAAGACACTGGCCTTTGCAATATAGATGGAATTTGAATCTTGCATCTGCAGATTCCGAGATAGATGAGCCCAGACAACTGAGGGCATATGAGCCCAGAGCATAGCAAAGATTTCCTTCTTTTTCTATGCTCTGGAATAATTAAAGTAACATTGAGGTTTTCTGATCTTTAAAAGTTGGTTAGCATTCTCCTGTGAAATCATCTGGCCTGGCGCTTTTCTGTAGTGGAACTTTTAAACTTCTTTATTTCCTCTATGACCCTTGTTCTATTTAGACTTGCTGTTTCTCTGAGCTTCAGTTTTTAAAATCACATCAGATGTGGTAGGACAACCACCAGCCCAATGTCTGGCCCCAAAATAGGTACTCAACAAAAGTTACTTTCTGTCCTAGCTCTTTCTTAGTTTTTTTGTTTTTGTTTGTTTGTTTTTTGTTCCTAATAGGCAGTCACAAAACAGGCCTTAAGAAAATGGCACTAAAGTTAGATTAAGTTTAAGTCCCATTTGAATTAATCAAACCTGGCTCAAATCCTGGCTTCGTCTCTCATTTATTTCAGTACTTGGGCAAGTTGCTTAGTCTTTCTAAGCCTTTGTTAACTTATCTATAAATTTCTTATACAGTGGTTATAAGGATTAAATGTGATTTTGCATGGGAAATTCTAAGAACAAAGTTTGGCACATAAAAAAGCCTCAACAAGGGCTTCCCTGGTGGCGCAGTGGTTGAGAATCCGCCTGCCGATGCAGGGGACACGGGTTCGTGCCTCAGTCCGGGAAGATCCCACATGCCGCAGAGCAGCTGGGCCCATAAGCCATGGCCGCTGAGCCTGCGCATCCGGAGCCTGTGCTCCGCAACGGGAGAGGCCACAACAGTGAGAGGCCCGCGTACCCAAAAAAAAAAAAAAAAAAAAAAGCCTCAACAAGTATTGCTATTATTAATCATACACAGTTTTATAAGTTCTTTTTCTATAAGGTCTGTTTTTTTTACATGCTAGTATTTGCCATCACTGTCTATGACCAGCTCCTCTTAATAGAAACTCTCCCTGTGTTGCCGCCTCTATTCTCAATTCTTTAGCTAACACTTACGGCTCCCAATTTATACCTCCAGTTAGATACCTGGAAAATGTTCATTCAACTATTGCCAAGCATTCTTGCAAGAAATGTAAAACTAAAGCTGCTCGTTAGATAGGGTGGTACACTGAGTGTTCAGTAGTACTGCTACAAAGTAACATTTTAATGTTTCTTAAGAACATAATCCCTATTGCCCATGTAGGCACCTCAAAGAGCAAATTAGAACAGTCAACAGGGAACTTAATAGCTAAAGCATCTTGACTGGATTTACCCAGTGTTTTAATAAAATCACTCATGTCCAATTCTCTTGTCCTCATTTTGCTGCTAATGAAATCCCAGGATAGTACCAAAGTGTTGGCTTTTTTCACTCAGTTGCACTAATGTCTGCTCTTTTCCCCACACTCTAATCCTTTAATCATACCTTTGGGATACTACAGTGTAGTAAACCATTTGGGAATACCTAACACACAGGAATAGCAAATTACTCTCTGAAGCATATAGAGGCTGCCAGCATGGCTTATTTCCTCTCTGTCCCTCAAGATAACTTTGAAACTTCCCAGGCCTCCAGGCGGCATTTCTGGCTGAGAAAAATCCCTGATTAGGGAGTCCTTTCTATTCCTAACGTTTCATTGAAAAAGTGAGTCAGTTTTAGAAATAATCCTAGGATTCATGACTATGTTGGGTCATGAACTCATGGAATTGTAGGCCAGCTATGAAAAAAAGGAAATGACCATGGTCATGTTTTAAGTTTAATAAGAACCTAATCTTGTTGCTACAAACATGGTATCTGTCCAGCTTCCAAGAAGCGCCTTAGTGCCATGTCTGTGCATAGTCCCTTTTCCTGGCAATAGATTCCCCTGCCTCTCTGTTTATTTGAGATAAGTATACAGTCTACTTTACACTTACAGCTCTTCAGCCCCCTGGCCTCAGTGATTAGCCTAAAGGGGTGAAATGTTACCTAAACTGTTTTTTTTTTGGTTGTATTTTTTTTTAATTCAAGCTAATATAGGGAATCTCTTTATTCTCTGCAAAAATGTGAGCCAAGAGTAGTCAGCAGCTATGGTTCTAGACTCATGAAAAAATGAAAAGAAAGAACGATGCCCCCATGAAAAGGAGAGGAATTAAGAGGTGAAGGGAATGGATCTGTCTATATTGGGCTCCTGGTTGTATTTGTTAGTTTCTCCTACTACATTCCTGGCTTTCACCATTACTTAAATAAATTCCCATTATTGGTTAAGCTAGTTTGACTTCAATTCCAATCTGTTTATAATGATAGTGTCCTAACTGGTATTCTAATCGAAGTAAGAAACAAGTATAAGATAAAGGAATAAATGATTTCACAGAGGTATTAGAACATTAGTTAAGCCACAAAGGAAGGGTAGAGACAGTCAGTACTTTAGTAGGTTATAGAGAATTCCATATATGAAACAGAACCTTATATAGAGTTGAAGGGAGGGATAGTGGAGATGAATAATGTTTGTAGTTGTCATCGGGTTTTTCTGAAGCACAGGGGTCTATATGGGTTAACAATGGGATAAAGCCCTAAAATACAGAAAGGTTTCAAAGCCAGGTAGAGAGTTTCAAGCTAATGCAGCAGACAGCAAAACCATTTTACATATCTAGCAGGAAAGTTCCAGAATAAAAATTGTATTAAATTATTTTTTTTTTTGTCCTGGAAGAGGTATGTAGTGATGATTGGAGGTGAGAATAGTGAGAGATCTCATAAGAAGTTACTGAAGAAATCAACTGTGAGATGACAAGGGCCTGAAATAGGACACAGGCAGCAGAAATGAAGAAGAACAAGGCACTTCTAAGAAGAGAACAGTGTTTGGCATCATAGAGGGTGGTGGAGCACAGATCAGACTCCAGAGTGCAAAAGTAAGGTGAGGGCTTCCCTGGTGGCGCAGTGGTTGAGAGTCCGCCTGCCGATGCAGGGGACACGGGTTCGTGCCCCGGTCCGGGAAGATCCCACATGCCGCGGAGTGGCTGGGCCCGTGAGCCACGGCCACTGAGCCTGCACGTCCGGAGCCTGTGCTCCGCAACGGGAGAGGCCACAACAGTGAGAGGCCCGTGTACCGCAAAAACAAAACAAAACAATACAGAACAAAGCTAAGATGAGGAATAGGAGGTACAGAGAGCCTTTACAGACTGAAAATTCTAGTATACGGGGTTGAAGTAGGAGGTAACCAATCTAAATTAGGTAAATCAACACTAGCATATTAGGGAAGCTTTCATCCGTGTGATATTTTCATTCGTCAGCGTAATATAAAATGCTATTTACTAAAAAAGAATGTACAGAGATTAAACCAATGGTTATAATTTTAAACTAAATGACTTCACCTGCATTTTACTGGCAGTTAAACATACTGTAACTGCAGAATAACCATGGGAGAATGAGGATGATTACATCCAATATACACATAAACTGAAGTTCAGAAGACTTCAATAACTTGCGGAAGATCACAAAACTAATAAATATTAGGAATCGAAATTAGGATTCTGGAACCTATCTACACTGTTTCCATTTTACCACACAGAAACTTATAAATCCACTTATCATTTTGCTATTAGGAATACCTACATTATCACTAAGAAGAAGAATGAGAAGGACAGAAAGGAAGAAATTAACTTTATTTAGCATTGTCAGGGTATTCCTGGAAATCTTTGTGAGACTAATGAGAGCTACATGTTCTAGAAGATAGTGTATTATCATATATGCCAAGAATAATGAGAAATAAAATTAACAGCCAAGGAAGAAAAGTATGTCAAGATATGGGAAACAATGCACAAACAATATGATGAGATAAATTCAGTCATCCAAGAATTATAATACAGAGAAATTATAGAAATCAGGGATAATTTAAAATTTGCATTTTATCAAACTGAGTCTTCTAAATGGTAAATTCATGATAACTTAAGGTGAAGCTGCAATGTTTTTCTCCTTCAAAGCCTCTATATTTTAGGACTTCTCTGGTGGTCCAGTGGATAAGACTCCGTGCTTCCAATGCAAGGGGTGCAGGTTCAATCCCTGGTTGGGGAACTAAGATCCCACATGCTATGCAGTGTGGCCAAAAAATAATAATAATAATAATTAAAAAAAAAAAACTCTGTATTTTATAAGACCAGAAACCATAAAACTCCTAGAAGAAAACACAGGCAGTATGTTCTTAGACATTAGTCTTAGCAATATTTTTTTTGGATCTGTTTCCTCACACAAGGAAAACAAAAGCAAAAATAAACAAATGAAACTTCATCAAACTAAACAGATTTTGCACAGTGATGGAAACTATCTACAAAACAAAAAGGCTGCCTACTGAATGGGAGAATTTATTTGCAAATGATATATCCATTAAGGGGTTAATATCTAAATTATATCAAAAACTCACATAATTCAATATAAAAAAAATCAGATTAAAAAATGGGCAAAGGACCAGAATAGACATTTTTCTAAGGAAGATATGTAGATGGCCAACAGACACATGAAAAGATGCTCAGCATCACTCATCATCAGGGAAATGAAAATCAAAACCATAATGAGATAATCACCTCACACCCATCAGAATGGCTACTATCAAAAAGACAACAAATAACAAGTGTTGGCAAGGGTGTGGAGACAAGGGAACCCTCGTGCACTGTTGGTGGGACTGTAAATTCCTGCAGCCACTATGGAAAACCATATGGAAGTTCCTCAGAAAATTAAAAACAGAACTACCAGATCATCTAGCAATTCCACTTCTAAGTATTTATCTGAAGAAAACAACAAAAAAATTCAAAAAGATACATGCATCTCTATATTTTTTTGCAGCATTCTTTACAATAGCCAAGATATAGAAGCAATCTAAGTGTCCATCTGTAGATGAATGGATAAAGAAGAAGATATACCCACACACATACATACACACACACACACACACACACACACACACACACACACACACACATGCATGCATGCATGCTGAAATACTACTCGCCATAAAAAAGAAAGAAAAATTGCCACTTGCAACAACATGGATAGACCTAGAGGTCTAAGTGAAATAAATCAGGCAGAGAAAGACAAATACCATATGACTTCAGGTACATGTGGAATCTAAAATGCAAAACAAATGAACAAACAAAACAAGGGAGAAACAGACTAATAGATATAGAGAAAAACTAGTGGTTGCCAGAGGGGAGGCAGTGGGATGTTGGGCAAAATAGGTGAAGGAAATTAAGAGGTACAGACTTCCAGTTATAAAATAAATAAGTCATGGGGATATAAGGTATAGTATAGGGAATACAGTCAGTAATTTGTAATAACTTTCTATGGTGACGGATGGTTACTAGACTTATTGTGGTGATCAAGATGTAATGTTAAGTCACTATGTTATACACCTGACACTAATATTTTTATATCAACTATACTTAAATTTAAAATGAAAGAAAAAAAGCACCTCTATATTTTAAATGGGAAATCTTTTAGAATAGAACAAAATAATTTCATGTTAATTATATTCTGAATATTAATGAAAGCAAAATAGACCATATAAAATATTTTAAGATAATCAGATCTATCTTTATAGGACAAGGCATGCTATTACAGTGTTTTAATCTTTTGTTGTTGTTGTTGTTGTTGTTGCAGTACACGGGCCTCTCACTGTTGTGGCCTCTCCCGTTGCGGAGCACAGGCTCCGGACGCGCAGGCTCAGCGGCCATGGCTCACGAGCCCAGCCGTTCTGCGGCATGGGGAACTTCCCGGACCGGGACACAAACCCGTGTCCCCTGCATCAGCAAGTGGACTCTCAACCACTGCGCCACCAGGGAAGCCCCAGTGCTTTAATCTAAAAACCTTCCATTAAATGACAGTAAGCTGAAAGATGGACAGATCAGAAATTAAACAGTAAGTATTTACTGAGCATTTATATTGGGAGGCCCTGGGCACTGAGATGCATATACAGAAAGTTGAGACAGCCCATGACTATGAGAAGTCTACATTAAAGTAAAAAAAAGAAAGAAAGAAAAGCTCACTTAAAAATGGAAATAATAGGGAGGTAGGAGAAGATGGTGGAAGAGTAAGATGCGGAGATCACCTTCCTCTCCACAGATACATCAGAAATACATCTACATGTGGAACAGCTCCTACAGAACACCTACTGAACGCTGGCAGAAGACATCAGACCTCCCAAAAGGCAAGAAACTCCCCACGTACCTGGGTAGGGCAAAAGAAAAAAGAAACAACAGACACAAAAGAATAGGAAGGGGACCTGCACCAGTGGGAGGGAGCTGTGAAGGAGGAAAGGTTTCCACACACTAGGAAGGCCCTTCGCGGGCGGAGACTGCGGGAGGCGGAGGGGGGAAGCTTCGGAGCCACGGAGGAGAGCACAGCAACAGGGGTGCGGAGGGCAAAGCAGAGAGAGTCCCGCACAGAGGATCAGGGCCGACCGACACTCACCAGCCTCAGCAGTTTGTCTGCTCACCCGCCGGGGCGGGTGCGGGCTGGAAGCTGAGGCTCGGGCTTCGGTCGGACCCCAGGGAGAGGACTGGGGTTGGCAGCCTGAACACAGCCTGAAGGGGTTAGTGCACCACGGCTAGCCGGGAGGAAGTCCGGGGAAAAGTCTGGACCTGCAGAAGAGGCAAGAGACTTTTTCTTCCCTCTTTGTTTCCTGGTGCGCAAGGAGAGGGGATTAAGAGCGCTACTTAAAGGGGCTCCAGAGACCGGCGCGAGCCGCGGACCCCAGAGACGGGCATGAGACGCTAAGGCTGCTGCTGCGGCCACCAAGAAGCCTGTGTGCGAGCACAGGTCACTATCCACACCTCCCTTCCGGGGAGACTGTACAGCCCGCCACTGCTAAGGTCTAGTGATCCAGGGACAACTTTCCCGGGAGAACACAGGACGCGTGTGAGACTGGTACAACATCATGTTGGCCTCTGCCGCAGGCTCACCACGCATCCGTACACCTCCCTCCGCCCGGCCTGAGCAAGCCGGAGACTCCGAAGCAGCTGCTCCTTTAACCCCGTCCTGTCTGGGCGGGAACAGACACCCTCAGGCGACCTACACACAGAGGCGGGGCCAAATCCAAAGCTGAGCCCCTGGGAGCTGTGACTACAAAGAAGAGAAAGGGAAATCTCTCCCAGCAGCCTCAGAAGCAGCGGATTAAAGCCCCACAATCAACTTGATGTACCCTGCATCTGTGGAATACATGAATAGACAACGAATCATCCCAAATTAAGGAGGTGGACCTGAGAGCAAGATTTATTATATTTTCCCCTTTTCCTCTTTTTGTGAGGGTGTATGTGTATGCTTCTGTGTGAGATTATATCTGTATAGCTTTGCTTTCACCATTTGTCTTCGGATTCTATCCACCACCCGTTCTTTGTTTCCTTTCTTTCTTTTTTTTCTTTTTTTTGGCCTCTCACTGATGTGGCGTCTCCCATTGCAGAGCACAGGCTCCGGATGCGCAGGCTCAGCGGCCATGGCTCACGGGCCCAGCCACTCCGCAGCACGTGAGATCCTCCTGGCCCGGGGCACGAACCCGTGTCCCATGCATCGGCAGGCGGACTCCCAACCACTGTGCCACCAGGGAAGCCCCCTTTTTTTCTTTCTAAAATTTTTTTCATAATAATTATTTTTTATTTTAATAAGTTTATTTTATTTTATCGTATCCTTTCTTTCTTGCTTGCTTCCTTGCTTTCTTTCTTATTTTTTCTCCCTTTTATTCTGAGCCGTGTGGAGGACAGGCTTTTGGTGCTCCAGCCAGGCATCAGGGCTGTGCCACTGAGGTGGGAGAGCCAAGTTCAGGACATTGGCACACCAGAAACCTCCCAGCTCCACGTAATATCAAATGGTGAAAATCTCCCAGATATCTCCATCTCAACACCAAGATCCAGCTTCACTCAATGAGCAACAAGCTACAGTGCTGGACACCCTATGCCAAACAACTAGCAAAACAGGAACACAGCCCCATTCATTAGCAGAGAGGCTGCCTAAAATCATAATAGGGTCACAGATACCCCAAAACCCACCACCAAATGCGGTCCTGCCCACCAGAAAGACAAGATCCTGCCTCATCCACCAGAACACAGGCACTAGTCCCCACCACCAGGAAGCCTGCACAACCCACTGAACGAACCTTAGCCACTGGGGATAGACAACAAAAACAATGGGAACTACGAACCTGCAGCCTGTGAAAAGCAGACCCCAAACACAGTAAGGTAAGCAAAATGAGAAGACAGAAAAAAACAAAGCAGATGAAGGAGCAAGGTACAAACCCACCAGACTTAACAAATGAAGAGGAAATAGGCAGTCTACCTGAAAAAGAATTCACAATAATGATAGTAAAGATGATCCAAAATCGTGGAAAAAGAATAGACAAAATGAAAGAAACACTTAACAAGGACCTAGAAGAACTAAAGATGAAACAAGCAATGATGAACAAAACAATAAATGAAATTAAAAATACTCTAGAAGGGATCAATAGCAGAATAACTGAAGCATAAGAATGGATAAGTGACCTGGAAGATAAAATAGTGGAAATAACTACTGCAGAGCAGAATAAAGAAAAAAGAATGAAAAGAACTGAGGAAAGACTCAGAGACCTCTAGGACAACATTAAATGCACCAACATTCGAATTACAAGGATCCCAGAAGAAGAAGAGAAAAAGAAAGGGACTGAGAAAATATTTGAAGAGATTATAGTTGAAAACTTCCCTAATATGGGAAAGGAAATAGTTAATCAAGTCCAGGAAGCACAGAGAGTCCCATACAGGATAAATCCAAGGAGAAACATGACAAGACACATATTAATCAAACTATCAAAAATTAAATACAAAGAAAACATATTAAAGGCAGCAAGGGAAAAACAACAAATAACACACAAGGGAATCCCCATAGGTTAACAGCTGATCTTTCAGCAGAAATTCTGCAAGCCACAAGGGAGTGGCAGGACATATTTAAGGTGATGACGGAGAAAAACCTACAACCAAGATTACTCTACCTAAAGGATCTCATTCAGATTTGATGGAGAAATGAAAACCTTTACAGACAAGCAAAAGCTGAGAGAGTTCAGCATCACCAAACCAGCTTTACAACAAATGCCAAAGGAACTTCTCTAGGCAAGAAACACAAGAGAAGGAAAAGACCTACAATAACAAACCCAAAACAATTAAGAAAATGGGAATAGGAACATACATATCGATAATTACCTTAAATGTAAATGGATTAAATGCTCCCACCAAAAGACACAGGCTGGCTGAATGGGTACAAAAACAAGACCCGTATGTATGCTGTCTACAAGAGACCCACTTCAGAGGTAGGGACACATACAGACTGAAAGTGAGAGGATGGAAAAAGATATTCCATGCAAAGGGAAACCAAAAGAAAGATGGAGTAGCAATTCTCATATCAGACAAAATAGACTTAAAAATAAAGACTATTAGAAGAGACAAAGAAGGACACTACATAATGATCAAGGGATTGATCCAAGAAGAAGATATAAAAATTGTAAATATTTATGCACCCAACATAGGAGCACCTCAATACATAAGGCAAATACTAACAGCCATAACAGGGGAAATAGACAGTAACACAATCATACGTGGGGACTTTAACACCCCACTTTCACCAATGGACAGAGCATCCAAAATGAAAATAAATAAGGAAACACAAGCTTTAAATGATACATTAAACAAGATGGACTTAATTGATATTTATAGGAAATTCCACCCAAAAACAACAGAATAAACATTTTTTTCAACTGCTCATGGAACATTCTCCAGGATATCATATCTTGGGCCACAAATCAAGCCTTGGTAAATTTAAGAAAACTGAAATCATATTATCGTGTATCTTTTCCGACCACAACACTATAAAACTATATATCAATTATAGGAAAAGATCTGTAAAAAATACAAACACATGGAGGCTAAAGAATACACTACTTAATAACCAAGAGATCACTGAAGAAATCAAAGAGGAAATCAAAAAATACCTAGAAACAAATGACAATGAAAACACGATAACCCAAAACCTATGGGATGCAGCAAAAGCAGTTCTAAGAGGGAAGTTTATAGCAATACAATCCTACCTTTAGAAACAGGAAACGTCTCAAATAAACAACCTAAACTTGCACCTAAAGCAATTAGAGAAAGAAGAACAAAGAAAACACAAAGTTAGCAGAAGGCAAAAATCATAAAGATCAGATCAGAAATAAATGAAAAAGAAATGAAGGAAATGATAGCAAAGATCAATAAAACTAAAGGCTGGTTCTTTGGAAAGATAAACAAAATTGATAAACCATTAGCCAGACTCATCAACAAAAAAAGGGAGAAGACTCAAATCAATAGAATTAGAAAAGAAAAAGGAGAAGTAACAACTGACACTGCAGAAATACAAAGGATCATGAGACATTACTACAAGCAACTCTATGCCAATAAAAGGGACAACCTGGAAGAAATGGACACATTCCTAGAAATGCACAACCTGCCGAGACCAAACCAGGAAGAAATAGAAAATATGAAGAGACCTAAAACAAGCACTGAAATTGAAACTGTGATTAAAGATCTTCCAACAAACAAAAGCCAAGGACCAGATGGCTTCACAGGCAAATTCCATCAAACAGTTAAAGAAGACCTAACACCTATCCTTCTCAAACCCTTCCAAAATATAGCAGAGGGAGGAACACTCCCAAACTCATTCTACGAGGCCACCAGCACCCTGATATGAGAACCAGACAAGGACGTCACAAAGAAAGAAAACTACAGGCCAATATCACTGATGAAAATAGATGCAAAAATCCTCAACAAAATACTAGCAAACAGAATCCAACAGCACATTAAAAGGATCATACACCATAATTCATTGGGGTTTATTACAGGTATGCAAGGATTTTTCAATATACCCAAATAAATCAATGTGATACACCATATTAACAAATTGAAGGAGAAAAACCATATGATCATCTCAATAGATGCAGGGAAACCTTTCGACAAAATTCAACACCCATTTATGATAAACACCCTGCAGAAAGTAGGCACAGAGGGAACTTACCTCAACATAATTAAGGCCATATATGACAAACGGACAACCAACGTCATCCTCAATGGTGAAAAACTGAAACTATTTCCACTAAGATCAGGAACAAGACAAGGTTGCCCACTTTCACCACTATTATTCAACATAGTTTTGGAAGTTTTAGCCACAGCAATCAGGGAAGAAAAAGAAGTAAAAGGAATCCAAATTGGAAAAGAAGAAGTAAAGCTGTCACTGTTTGCAGATGACATGATACTCTACAGACAGAATCCTAAAGATGCTACCAGAAAACTACTAGAGCTAATCAATGAATTTGGTAAAGTAGCAGGATACATAATTAATGCACAGAAATCTCTGGCATTCCTATACACTAATGATGAAAAATCTGAAAGTGAAATCAAGAAAACACTCCCATTCACCATTGCAACAAAAAGAATAAATTATCTAGGAATAAACCTACCGAAGAAGACAAAAGACCTGTATGCAGAAAATTATAAGACACTGATAAAAGAAATTAAAGATGATACAAATAGATGGAGAGATATACCATGTTCTTGGATTGGAAAAATCAACATGATGAAAATGACTCTACGACCCAAAGCAATCTACAGATTCAATGCAATCCCTTTCAAACTACCACTGGCAATTTTTACAGAACTAGAACAAAAAATTTCACAATTTGTATGGAAACACAAAAGACCCCGAATAGCCAAAGCAATCAGGAGAACAAAAAATGGAGCTGGAGGAATCATGCTCCCTGACTTCAGACTATACTACAAGGCTACAGTAATCAAGACAGTATGGTACTGGCACAAAAAGAGAAATATAGATCAAAGGAACAGGATAGAAACCCCAGAGATAAACCCATGCACATATGGTCACCTTATCATTGATAAAGGGGGCAAGAATATACAGTTGAAAAAAGATAGCCTCTTCAATAAGTGGTGCTGGGAAAACTGGACAGCTACATGTAAAAGTATGAGATTACATCACTCCCTAACACCATACACAAAAATAAACTCAAAATGGATTAAAGACCTAAATGTAAGGCCAGACACTATCCAACTCTTAGAGGCAAACATAGGCAGAACACTCTATAACATAAATTACAGCAAGATCCTTTTTGACCCACCTCCGAGAGAAATGGAAATAAAAACAGAAATAAACAAATGGGACCTAATGAAACTTAAAAGCTTTTGCACAGCAAAGGAAACCATAAACAAGACCAAAAGACACCTCTCAGAATGGGAGAAAATATTTGCAAATGAAGCAACTGACAAAGATTAATCTCCAAAATTTACAAGCAGCTCATGCAGCTCAATATCAAAAAAACAAACAACCCAATCCAAAACTGGGCAGAAGACCTAAATAGACATTTCTCCAAAGAAGATATACAGACTGCCAACGAACACATTAAAGAAGGCTCAACATCATTAATCATTAGAGAAATGCAAATCAAAACTACAATGAGATATCATCTCACACTGGTCAGAATGGCCATCATCAAAAAATCTAGAAACAATAAATGCTGGAGAGGGTGTGGAGAAAAGGGAACCCTCTTGCACTGTTGGTGGGAATGTAAATTGATACAGCCACTATGGAAAACAGTATGGAGGTTCCTTAAAAAACTAAAAATAGAATTACCACACGACCCAGCAATCCTACTACTGGGCATATACCCTGAGAAAACCATAATTCAAAAGGAGACATGTACCACAATATTCATTGCAGCTCTATTTACAATAGCCAGGACATGGAAGCAACCTAAGTGTCCATCAACAGATGGATGAATGGATAAAGAAGATGTGGCACATATATACAATGGAATACTACTCAGCCATAAAAAGAAACAAAATTGAGTTATTTGTAGTGAGGTGGATGGACCTAGTGTCTGTCATACAGAGTGATGTAAGTCAGAAAGAGAAAAACAAATACCATATGCTAAAAGATATATATGGAATCTAAGAAAAAAAATAAAGGTCATTAAGAACCTAGGGGTAAGACGGGAATAAAGACACAGACCTATTAGAGAACTGACTTGAGGATATGGGAGGGGGAAGGGTAAGCTGTGCCAAAGTGAGAGAGTGCCATGGACATATATACACTACCAAACGTACAATAGATAGCTAGTGGGAAGCAGCTGCATAGCACAGGGAGATCAGCTCAGTGCTTTCTGACCACCTAGAGGGTTGGGATAGAGAGGGTGGGAGGGAGGGAGATGCAGGAGGGAAGAGATATGTGAACATATGTATATGTATAACTGACTCACTTTGTTATAAAGCAGTAACAAACATACCATTGTAAAGCAATTATACTCCAATAAAAATGTTTAAAAAAATGGAAAGAACAATTCAATACAATATATGGTAAAAGAAGCAGACTGGAATTTGGCTACTATTTCATAAAACTTGAAGTTCAAAAAAGAAGGTGGGGGGATTCAAGATGGCAGAGGAGCAGGTGGATGTGGAGTTCATCTCTCTACACAGATGCATCAGGAATACATCTATAGATGCAGCAATTCTCACAGAACACGGGCTGAAAACTAGCAGAAGACCTTGAACACCAGAAAGGACTACAAAGATCCCTGCATAACTGTGTAGGATGGAAAAAAGAAGGGAGAAGGAGGATGACAGGAAGTGGGACGGGACCTGCACCCTGGGGCCAGGGAGCTGAAGCAGAGTAGAGATTCCCCAATTTGGGGAAACCCCTCTCCGATGGGGAAATCAATTGGGACAGAAGGGAAGCACCTGATGCTGTCAGAAGAGGGTGAAGCAGCCGACAGCACGGAGTGAGAAATACACAGACGGTCTGTACTGTGGCCCTATGTGCCCCAGACTGGGACGTGTGTTCACAGGTGTGCAAGGGGGCTGGGAGCTGGTGCGGGGCGACTGGAGAACAGGCCCAGAGCAAGAAATGCTGCTGGCTGTGGGGAGACGGACTGAGGGGATGGGAGGGAGGAAATCCGCAGCAGGGAATGCCTATGGAGGAAGACGGGACTGCCATGGAAGCAGGGCACTACTGCTGAGTCACACACAGGGGGTGGAGCCACTACTGTAACCATTCTTTCCCCACACTCCAGTGCCTGCCAACGACAATAAAAGAAGCCTGCTCAGGCTGGCTCTCTTGCACACTGGCTGTTGAGCAATAAGAAAAGCCCCCTCAGAGCTGGCCCTCACGTGCCTTATGCCAGGTGCCAGAAAAGGCCGTCACTAGGGCCAAATCTCTCGCTCCTGTGCCGCTGGCTTCCGTGTGCATTTGGTGCTGCTGGGACTCCTGCGATCCAAGCAGTCATACCACCTCTGCGCCCAGTTCTCACAGGGGCAGACCCAAGAGCTCCAAGACAGCCTCAGGACCAGACTCCTGTGGGTGGACCACACGCAAAGGTGGGGATAAAACCAAAGCTGAACCCCAGGGATGGGGTGACTAAGGAAGAAGATCGAAAATCTTTCCATCAACTGTACAAGCTGCAGATTAAATTCCCACAATCAGCTAGGTAGACACTGCATCTATGGAATATCTGAGCAGACAATGAGTGTTCCCACAAATGAAAACCATCTAGGTCTGGCAGCTGTGGACTTTGGGGACAAGCACATGCAGGAACCGGGCCAGATCAGAGCCTGAGTGGTCCAAACAGGGCCCACAGAAGGTCCAGAAACCAGCCCAGAGGCAGAGAAGAGCTTCTTGCGGGGGGGTGGGGCGGAGGTGGGCTGTGGCTCACGGCATGTGCAAGGACACTTATAGTGGAGACTCCAGGGAAACAAAATTATTATTATGAATTTTATTATGTTTTGATTCATTTTGTTGTTGATTCTGACTTTTATTTTCCTTTTTATTTGTTTGCTTGTTTGTTGTTTTAGTGTTTTTTTTTTTTTTAGTCTTTTGGGATCTCTGTTTTATAACATATTTTCTATTTTTTTATATATTTCTATTTTTACTTTGCTTTTCTGTTGTTCTGTGTTCTTTTCCCTTATTTTTTTCTTTCTCTTTAACATATTTTTCTTTCTTTTAATATTTTCATTTCTACTTTGCTTTTCTGTTGTCCTGTATTTTTCCCTTTTTATTTTATTATTTTTTAAATCATTTTTATTTGTTTGTTCTGTTTCCTTGCTTTATTCTTTAGTTGGCACACGGCTTTGGTTTTGTTTTCAGGGCATCTGTTTCTGTTAGTTTTAATCCTAATTGTTTGATTTCATTTTTGAGTTCTTCTATTTGGTTGTTCTCTTGCTCTTTGTTTTATCTGGCTCTGTTTTTGTTTCTTTTATGTGTGTGTGTTTCCTTGTTTCTGTTTTTGCTTGTTCGATTTTGTTTCTACCCTTTCTCTGGGGTTTTGTCTTCTTTTTTTTTCCTTTAATATATTTTCTATTTTTTTTCTATTTCTATTTCTATGTTGCTTTTGTGTTGTCTGTCTTCTTTCACCTTTCTCTTTTTCTTTGTTATCATTTTTGTCAGTTTGTTTTGTTTCTTTCATTCTTCGGTTGGCACTCTGCTTCGGTTTTGTTTTTGTGTTTTTGTCAGTTTTCTTTTTAATTGTTTGATTTCATTCTTGGGCTTTTTTTTTTTTTTGCGGTACGTGGGCCTCTCACTGTTGTGGCCTGTCCCGTTGCAGAGCACAGGCTCCAGACACACAGGCTCAGCAGCCATGGCTCACGGGCCTAGCTGCTCTGCAGCATGTGGGATCTTCCCGGACCAGGGCACAAACCCATGGCCCCTGCATCGGCAGGCGGACTCTCAAACACTGCGCCACCAGGGAAGCCCTTCTTTTTTTTTTTTAACATCTTTATTGGAGTATACTTGCTTTACAATGGTGTGTTAGTTTCTGCTTTATAACTAAGTGAATCAGTTATACATATCATTCTTGGCTTCTTTTGTTTGTCTGGTTGTTCTCTTGCTTTCTGATTTATTTGGTTCTGTTTTTGTTTCTTTTGTGTGAGTGTTTCCTTATTACTGTTTCCGTTTGTTTGATTTTACTTTTTACAATTTGTCTGGGGTTTTTCAGTCTTTTTTTTTTTTCTTTAAATCTCCTTTATTGCTGACACAAGCAACTTGCGGGGTCTTCGTCCCTCGACCAGAAGTTGGGCCTGAGGCTCTGCGGTGGGAGCACAGAGTCCAGGATGCTGGACCATGAGAGAATACCCGGCCCCAGGGAAGGCTAATTGCCGAGAGCTCTCATGGAGGCCTCTATCTGAATCCAAGACCCGGCTCCACCCAACTGCCAGCAGCTCCCAGAGCTGGACACCTCACACCAAACAACAAACAAGACAGGACCACAAACCCATCCATCAGTACACAGCCTCCCTAAAGTCATACTAAGCTCAAAGATGACCCAAAACCTCTGATGAGGGAAAAGACTCAGCTTCAGCCACCAGAACTCAGGCACCAGTCCCTCCCATCAGTTAGCCTACACAAGCCACTAGACCAACCTCACCCGCTGGAGGCAGAGAAAAGACACAAAAGAAGCTACGACCCTGCAGCCTGCAGAAAGGAGACCTCAAACACTGTAAACTAGACAAAATGAGAAGACAGAGAAATATCTTGCAGGCAAAGGAGCAGGATAAAAACCCACAAGACCAAATAAATGAAGAGGAAATAGGCAAACTACCTGAAAAAGAATTCAGAGTAATGATAGTCAAGATGATCCAAAATCTTGGAAATAGAATAGAGAAAATACAAGGAACGTTTAACAAGTAACTAGAAGAACTAAAAAGCAAACAAACAGTAATGAACAACACAATAACTGAAATAAAAATTCAGTAGGAATCAATAGCAGAATAATGGGGCAGAAGAACGGATAAGTGAGCTGGAAGACAGAATGCTGGAAATAACTGCTGCAGAACAGAATAAAGAAAAAAGAATGAAGAGAAAGGAGAGCAGTCTCAGAGACCTCTGGGACAACATTAAGCACACCAACATTCAAATTATAGGCATCCCAGAAGAAAAAGAAAAAAAGAAAGGGTCTGAGAAAATATTTGAAGAGATTATAGTTGAAAACTTCTCCAACATGGGAAAGGATATAGTCTATCAAGTTCAGGAAACACAGAGAGTCTCATAGAGGATAAAACCAAGGAGAAACACACCAAGACACATATTAATCAAACTAACAAAAAATTAAACACAAAGAAAAAATATTAAAAGTAGCTAGGGAAAAGCAACAACTAACATACAAGGGAATCCCCATAAGGTTAACAGCTGCTCTTTCAGCAGAAACTCTACAAGCCAGAAGGGAGTGGCACGACATAATGAAAGTGATGCAAGGGAAAAACCTACAACCAAGATTACTATACCCAGCAAGGATCTCATTTAGATTTGATGGAGAATTCAAAAGCTTTACGTACAAGCAAAAGTTAAGAGAATTCAGCATGACCAAACCAGCTTTACAACAAATGCTAAAGGCACTTCTCTAGGCAGGAAACACAAGAGAAGGAAAAGACCTACAAAAACAAACCCAAAACAGTTAAGAAAATGGTAATAGGAACATATATATCAATAATTACCTTAAATGTAAACGGATTAAATGCCTCAACCAAAAGACATAGACTGGCTGAATGGATGCAAAAACAAGACCCCTATATATGCTGTCTACAATAGACCCGCTTCAGACCTAGGGACACATACAGACTGAAAATGAGGGGATGGAAAAACATATTCCATGAAAATGGAAATGAAAAGAAAGCTGGAGTAGCAATACTCATACCAGACAAAATAGACATCAAAATAAAGACTATTATAAGAGATGAGGAAGGACACTACATAATGATCAAGGGATCAACCCAAGAAGAAGATATAACAATTATAAATATCTATGCACCCAACACAGGAGCACCTCAATACATAAGACAAATGCTAACAGCCATAAAAGGGGCAATCGACAGTAACACAGTAATAGTAGGCAACTTTAACACAGACTGATTGACATTGATTGACAGATCATCCAAACAAAATAAATAAGAAAACAAAAGCTTTAAATGGCACATTAGACCAGATGGACTTAATTGATATTTAAAGGACATTCCATCCGAAAACATAATACACTTTCTTCTCAAGTGCACATGGAACATTCTCCAGGATAGATCACATCTTGAGTCACAAATCAAGCTTCTGTAAAGTTAAGTAAATTGAAATCGTATCAAGCATTTTTTCCTACCACAACACTATGAGACTAGATATCAATTACAGGAAAAAAAAAGTGTAAAAAATACAAATACATTGAGGCTAAACAATATGCTACTAAACACCCAAGAGATCACTGAAGAAATCAAATAATACCTAGAAACAAATGACAATGAAAACCTGACGTCCCAAAACCTGTGGGATGCAGCAAAAGCAGTTCTCAGAGGGAAGTTTATAGCAATACAATGCTATCTCAAGAAACAACAAATAAACAACCTAACCTTGCGTCTAAAGCAATTAGAGAAAGAAGAACAAAACAACCCCAAAGTTAGCAGAAGGAAAGAAATCACAAAGATTAGATCGGAAATAAATGAAAAAGAAATGAAGGAAACAAGAGCAAAGATCAATAAAACTAAAAGCTGGTTCTTTGAGAAGATAAACAAAATTGATAAACCATTAGCCAGATTCATCAGGAAAAAAGGGAGAAGACTCAAATCAACAGAATTAGAAATGAAAAAGGAGAAGTAGCAACTGACACTGCAGAAATACAAAGGATGATGAGAGATTACTACAAGCAACTATACGCCAATAAAATGGACAACCTGGAAGAAATGGACAAATACTTAAGAAAAGTACAACCTGCCAAGACTGAACCAGAAAGAAATAGAAAATATGAGCAGACCAATCACAAGAACTGAGATTGAATCTGTGATTAAAAATCTTCCAACAAGCAAAAGCCCAGGGCCAGATGGTTTCACAGGTGAATTCTATCAAACATTTAGAGCAGAGCTACTATCTATCCTTCTCAAAGTCCTCCAAAATATACCAGAGGGAGGAACACTCCCAAACTCATTTTATGAGGCCACCATCACACTGATACCAAAACCAGAAAAAGATGTCACAAAGAAAGAAACTTATAGGCTAATATCACTGATGAACAGAGACGCAAAAATCCTCAACAAAATGCTAGCAAACAGAATCCAACAGCACGTTAAAGGATCATACAAGTGCAGTTTATCCCAGGAATTCAAGGATTCTTCAATATACACAAATCAATTAATGTGATACACCCTATAAACAAACTGAAGGATAAAAGCAATACGATAATCTCAATAGATGCAGAAAAAGCTTTTGACATAATTCCATACCAATTTATGATAAAAACTCTCCAGAGAGTGAGCATAGAGGGAACCCACCTCAACATAATAAAAGCCATATATGACAAACCCACAGCCAACATCATTCTCAATGGTGAAAAACCGAAACCATTTCCTCTAAGATCAGGACAAGACAAGGGTGCCCACTCTCACCACTATTATTCAACATAGTTTTGGAAGTTTTAGCCACAGCAATCAGAGAAGAAAAAGAAATAAAAGGAATCCAAATTGGAAAAGAAGTAAAACTGTCATTGTTTGCCAATGACACATTACTATACATAGAAAATCCTAAAGATGCCACCAGAAAGCTACTAGAGCTAATCAGCGAATTTGGTAAAGTAGCAGGATACAAAATTAAAGCACAGAAGTCTCTTGCATTTCTATACACTAACAACGAAAAATCAGAAACAGAAATTAAGGGAACACTCCCATTTACCACTGCAACAAAAAGAATAAAATACGTAGAAATAAACCTACCTAAGAAGGCAAAAGACCTGTATGCAGAAAACTATAAGACACTGATGAAAGTAATCAAAGACTATATAAACAGATAGAAAGATAGATTATGATCTTGGATTGGAAGAATCAACATTGTGAAAATGACTATACTACCCAAAGCAATCTACAGATTCAATGCAATCCTTATCAAATTACCAATGGTATTTTTCACAGAATTAGAACAAAAAACTTTACAATTTGTATGGAAACACAAAAGACCTCGAATAGCAAAAGCAATCTTGAGAAAGAAAAACAGAGCTGGAGGAATCAGGTACCCTGACTTCAGACTATACTATAAAGCAAAAGCAATCAAGACAGTATGGTACTGGCACAAAAACAGAAATATAGATCAATGGAACAGGATAGAAAGCCCAGAGATAAACCCACACACATATGGTCACCTTATTTTTGATAAAGGAGGCAAGAATATACAATGGAGAAAAGAAAGTCTCTTCAATAAGTGGTGCTGGGAAAACTGGACAGCTACATGTAAAAGAATGAAGTTAGAACACTTCCTAACACCATACACAAAAATAAACTCACAATGGATTAAAGACCTAAATGTAAGGCCAGACACTCTAAAACTCTTAGAGGAAAACATAGGCAGAACACTCTATGACATAAATCACAGCAAGATCCTTTTTGACCCACCACCGAGAGTAATGGAAGTAAAGTCAAAAATAAACAAATGAGACTTAATGAAACTTAAAAGCTTTTGCACAGCAAAGGAAACCATAAACAAGACCAAAAGACACTCCTCAGAATGGGAGAAATTATTTGCAAATGAACCAACTGACAAAAGATTAATCTCCAAAATTTACAAGCAGCTCATGCAGCTCAATATCAAAAAAAGAAAAAACCCAATCCAAAACTGGGCGGAAAACCTAAATAGACATTTCTCCAAAGTAGACATACAGATTGCCAACAAACACATGAAAAGATGCTCAACATCATTAATCATTAGAGAAATGCAAATCAAAACTACAACGAGATATCGCCTCACACTGGTCAGAATGGTCATCATCAAAAAATCTACAAACAGTAAATGCTGGAGGGGGTGTGGAGAAAAGGGAACCCTCTTGCACTGTTGGTGGGAATGTAAATTGATACAGCCACTATGGAGAACAGTATGGAGGTTCCTTAAAAAACTAAAAATAGAACTACCATATAACCCAGCAATCCCACTACTGGACATATACCCTGAGAGAACCGTAATTCAAAAAGAGACATGTACCACAATGTTCACTGCAGCACTATTTACAATAGCCAGGACATGGAACCAACCTAAATGTCCACTGACAGATGAATGGATAAAGAAGATGTGGCACATATATACAATGGAATATTACTCAGGCATAATAGGAACGAAATTGAGTTATTTTTAATGAGGTGGATGGGCCTAGAGACTGTCATACATAGTGAAGTAAGTCAGAAAGAGAAAAACAAATACCATACGCTAATGCACATATAAGGAATCTAAAAAAACAGTACTGATGAACCTAGTGGCAGGGAAGGAATATAGACTCAGACATAGAGAATGGACTTGAGGACCAGTGGTGGAAGGAGAAGCTGGGACGAAGTGAGAGAGTAGCAGTGACATATATACACTACCAAATGTAAAATGGATGGCTAGAGGGAACCTGCTGCATAGCACAGGAAGATCAGCCCTATACTTTGTGACGACCTAGAGGGGTGAGTTGGGGAAGGTGGGAGGGAGGTTCATGAGGGAGGGGATATGGGGTTATATGTATACGTATAGCTGATTCTTTGTTGTACAGCAGAACCTAACACAACATTGTAAAGCAATTATACTCCAATAAAGACATTTTAAAAAATAAAGAGAACGTGGAAGAGTGAGAGCAAATATAATTAACTTTTAAGAATTGGTGAATCTGGTCAAGGGTACATGAGAATTCTTTGTACTGTTCTTGCAACTCTTTTGTAAGTTTAAAATTATTTCGAAATAAAAAGTTTTAAAAAATTTTTAAAAAGGAAGGCATTTCAAATGAAGGGAGAGAGAGACGCAAGATGAGAGTGTATAAGATCATTTTTAGTCAATATTGTATACTCTAGTTTGGCTTAAAGTGGAATAATCCAGTAGTATAAGAGAAGTTCACTGGGCTGAAATCAGAACTTAAAGGCAAATTATAGAGGATTCTGAGTGTGTTTTGAGTAAATTAGCCCCAAACCAATTGGTCTGAGAAACTTTTGCCCTGATAGCCAATTGTCATTTATTCTTACATGGGCCATTCAGAGGAGAAGAGATGTTTTATTTGCATTTCTTGGTCTACTCCACACTTACAGGGTTTCTCACCTGGTCTCCATGGTCTCAAAGGGTCTACAGGTAGAATTCATTGTATTCATGAATATGGTTAGGCAAAAATGATATGGAACGTACCAAAATTGTGGAACGCAGTAAGCCAACGCTTAGAAGGAAACTGACAGTATTAAATGCTTAAATTTGAAATGAAAAGAAATCTTAAATCAATAACCTAAATTTCAACCTTAATAAACTAGAAGAAGAAAGAGTAAATTAAACGCAAACAGATGGAAGGAAATAGTGTATATAAGAACTGATATTGATAAAATCTAAAACAGAAGAACAATTGAAAAAATTAATGAAACCTAAAACTGAACCACTAGCCATACTGACCATGATTAAAAGGGAGATGATGCAAATAATCAGGAATGAAACCAGGACATCACTACATACCGTGCATGTATTAAAAGTATACTTAAGGATACTACTAACAACTCTGAACAAAAATTTGACAACTTTGGGGAAATGGAACAATTCTTTCAAAGACACACCTACCTACCAATACTCTCACAAGAAAAAAAATGGATAATTGGAATAGTTCTATATCTGGTAAAATATTAAGTAAATATTTAAAATTCTTCCAAAAAGAAAGCTCCAGGCTCAGACCATTTCACTACTGAAAACTTCCGAACATTTAAGGGGGATATAATACAATTTTTACACAATATCTTCCAGAAAATAGGATAAGAGAAAGCAATCGCCAATTCATTTTATAAAGCCAGAATTGTCCTAAACCAAAGTCTGAAAAACATATTACAAGAAAACTATAGACCTATCCTCTTAATGAACATGGAAAAGAAAAGTTCTCAATAAAATGTTAATGAATAAACTCGAGCAATATATAAAAGAGACAATATATCACAATAGAGTGTAGCTTATTCTAGGAATGCAAGACCAGCTCAACATTCAAAACTCAAATAATATAATTCACCATATTAACAAAATAAAGAAGAAAAGTAATACGATCCTCTCAATATTCGCAGAAAAAAACTTTAGATAAGATTCAACATCCACTCATAAAAAAGCCTCTCAGCATATCAGGAATAGAATGGAACTTCATCAACATGATAAAGGACATTTACCAAAAACATGCAGATAATACCATGTTTCATGTAAAAGACTGAATACATTCCCTCTAGATCAAGAACAGTGAAAGTATATCCCTTCTTATCATTATGATTCAACATTATACTGGAAAGTCCTAACCAGTCCAATAAGGCAGGTAAATAAATAAGATATATTTAGATTGGATATTAAAAAATAAAAATATCTCCTTTCACAGACATTGTTTCACATAATTGTCTAGGTAAAACATCCTAGGGAGTCTACAAAGAAGCTCCTAGGTTAATAAGTGAGTTTAGCAGGGTCACAGGATGCAAGATCAGTATACAAAAGAAATCATATTTCTAAGTATTAGCAATGAATAACTAGAATTCACAGTTTTAAAAAAATAGCATTTACAATAGCACCCCACATAAATTAAATACTTAGATATAAATTATATCTGAACAAAATAGTGTAGGATCTGCAAACTGAAACTACAAAACATGGATGAAAAGATTACTAGATTTAAACAAATGGAGATATATGTAGAGAGACACATGTTTATGAATTGGAAAACTCAATACTGTTAAGATGTCATTTTCTCCCAACTTTATCCATAGATTCAACACAATTCCCATTAAAATTCCAGCAGAAATTTTTTTTGTAGATGGTGACAACTTCATTTTTAAATTTATATGGCAAAGCAATGGACCTGGAATAGCCCAAACATCTTTTTTTAATGGAGTACTCACACTGCCTGATATCAAGGCTTACTATAAAGTCACACTGATCAAATAGTACTGGTAAAAGTATAGATACACAGATCAATGGAATAGAAAAGAGAGTCTAGAAATAGACCCTAAGATATATAGTAAATTGGTGTTTGACTTAGCTACAAAGGCATAAAGGAGAAAGGATAGTCTTTTTAACAAATAGTGCTGGAATAATTGGGCATCCATATGTAAAGAAATGGACCTCTACCCCAAATTTATACCTTATTAAAAATTAACTCAAACAGGTCATAGACATAAATATAAAACCTAAAACTATAATTTTTTTTTTTTTTTTTTTTTTTTTTTTTGCGGTACGCGGGCCTCTCACTGCTGTGGCCTCTCCCATTGCGGAGCACAGGCTCCGGATGTGCAGGCTCAGTGGCCATGGCTCACGGGCCCAGCCGCTCCGCGGCATGTGGGATCTTCCCGGACCGGGGCACAAACCCGTGTCCCCTGCATCGGCAAGTGGACTCTCAACCACTGCGCCACCAGGGAAGCCCAACTATAAATCTTCTTCAAGAAAATAGGAGAGTATCTTTGGGACCACAAGTAGGTAAGTAATTCTTACATATCATATCAGGATGTGATTCATAAAATTAAAGCCACATTGATATACTGGACTTTATCAAAAGGAAATACTTTTGATCTATGAAAGATATTCTCAGAATTTTAAGACAAGCCACTGATAGGAATAAATTATTTGCTAACCATAAGTCTGACAAAGGAGTTGTATTGAAATATGGAAAATACTCTCAAGACTCAACAATAAGAAAACAAATAATTCCATTTTTTTAATTAGGCAAAATAATTTAATTTATAATTTATCAAAGAAGATATATGAATGGTAAATTAGCACATGAAAAGGTGTTCAACATTATTAGTCATTAGAGGAACTCAGTTAGGAACAGAGATAATTTCATGCAAATATTAGAAAAGCTAAAGTCAAACAAAATAATATTAAGTGCTGGCAAAAATGTGAAGCAACAAGAACTCTCATACATTGCTGGTGGGAATACAAAAATGGTATGGCCACTCTGGACAGAGGTTTGTCAGTTTATCATTAAGAAACATAGGGCTTCCCTGGGGGCACAGTGGTTGAGAGTCCGCCTACCGATGTAGGGGACGCGGGTTTGCGCCCCGGTCCGGGAAGATCCCACATGCCGCGGAGCGGCTGGGCCTGTGAACCATGGCTGCTGAGCCTGCGCGTCCGGAGCCTGTGCTCCGCAACGGGAGAGGCCACAACAGTGAGAGGCCCGCGTACCGCAAAAAAAAAAAACATACCGTACAACCCAGCAATCCCACTCTATTTGTCCAAGATAATTGTTAATTTATGTTCACAGAAAATTTATGCAATGTTTATTTACACCAAGTATATATAAGAGCCAGTAGCACAAATATTCTTTAACATGTGAATACACTCACAAACTGTGGTGCATCCATACAGTGGTAGGCATCCATACATACCAATCATTTATAAATGGATCAAACTATGAATACATGGAATGACTTGGATTAATCTCAAATGCAGTATGCTAAGTGAAATAAATCAGATTCAAGTGTTCATAATATGTGATTCCATTTATGACTTTCTGGAAGAGGTAAAACTATGAGGATAGAAATCAGATCAGTGCTTGTGAGGGACAAGGAAAGCAGATGGTCACGAGTCACATGAGGCAATTTTTAAGGAGTGAAGAAACTTTTCTGTGCTTTGATTCTGGTGAAAAATCTGTGCATTTGTCAAAACTTATAAAGAATGATTTTATCAAAATGAAAACATTTTACTGGGTATAAATTTAGAAGCCAGTAATGGGATAAGGAGTACAATGTAAAATACAAATAAAAACATGAAAAGTGAGGGAATTTTCCCCTAAATATTTAACAGAGAAGGACTCTAAATATAAGCACAATAAAAAGGATCATGAATAGATTTAAATGGATCAAAATGTAAAAAGTTCCCATGTTACAAATAACATAGACTTGGAGAAAGTATCTGAATAACTATAAATGTGACAAAAGACTTGTATCCAGGATATAGAAAGTACTCTCAAAAGCAACAATAAGAAAACAAACAAATCAATTTTTTTAATTGGCAAAAATTTTGAATGGACATACCAAAAAGAGTTTAATTCTTTAACTTAGAAATGGATACATTAATTCATAAGAAAAAACATGGCCATAGCACTAGAAAAGTGGAAATGGAAAATAACAAATTGCAAAAGATAAGTTGAGAGTAATGAGTAAATGTAAGAAAAATACAGCTTTATTGACTATCTAACAAATATAAAATTAAAGCAATACTGAGACATTGTTTTCCTTTTCAAATTGGTCAAGACTTTTCTTTAATAAATTTGGAAATATTTTTCAAGATTTTTAATATTTTTATATCTTTGTACTAGTAATTCCACTTCAAAAATTAGTGTTAGCTTTATCTATATTTATAGGCATGTAATAGATTTCTTTCTCACGGCTGAATAACATTGTGTGTGTGTGTGTGGGGGGTGTATATATATCACATCTTTATCCATTCACCCACTGAAGTACACTTAGATTCTTTCTATATCTTGGCTATTGTAAATAATGCTGCAATAAACATAGGAATACATATATCTCTTTGATATCCTGTTTTCATTTCCTTTGGGTTTATACCCAGAAGTGAAACTGCTGGATCACATGGTAGTTCTATTTTAATTTTTTGAAAAACCTCCATACTGTTTTTCATAGTGGCTACACCAATTTACATTCCCACCAACAGTGCACAAGGGTTCAATTTTCTCTACATCCTAGCCAACATTTGTTATCTCTTGTCATCTCAAGTAGAACACACTTTCTGAAGGAATGGATCTAATCTTATATTTTTATTCCCCCAGATGTATGCACAGGACTTGGCAGAGTTCCTTGCATGTAATGATGTTCAGTAAAAAATGTATCGTTGAACAGGGGCTAAAGTATTTTTTTTTTTTTAAGTACAACTTTGGTATTTAAAAAAAGAAAGTAGAAATGGTCATTAAAGATTTCTGTGTTGTCAGAGAATTTAAGTTCTTCGAGAACAAATGTTAGGCTTTACTATTCACTTTTGAATAATAAGATTTGGGGTACATTAACGTAATGCATAGCATTTTCAGGAATATAAAAGATGTGAATGCAAACATGCAGAGGCAAATGCATGTATCTATAAGTGGGCAATTACCCCAATCAGAGCACCATATTTTTTTAAAGTCAGATTAAATTTGTCATGGAGGAAAACTCATCATTAACGAATTATATTTAACTGAAAGGAAATTATCAAACTTTATTACCTATACATTTAAAAAACTGGTTTGGGACATTTAAAGGTAAAATATTACAATGTAACTGAAACAAAATCTGCATATTAAAAAAATTCAGATGACATTCTTCCAATATTTCTTCGAAAAAAAGCAAATTCATTACATTTTGAGATTACATTATCACGCCTATGTCAGACAATATTTTAATATATAGGTAAAAATGGGACCCTTAAAATAAACATTTAGTATAAATATGGATGCACCAAAATCTTAGAATTTGTGGATGTCAGTAATGATGAATAATCAAGTTTTATTGGAGACATTTAACATAATAAAAAATGGAGTTATTCCCTTGGTATGAAGTATGTAAAGCGTCAGTATTTTGATAAAAAATTTATTTAGAAAAAGATTTGGGATACTTGGTAGATCTTCACTGAATGTAGATCGACTGAAGTTTACACAACTCTTTCCTTGCCTTGGCTCTGGTCAAAGCAGAAGCAGGCTCACCTACTGTTGAGATTTGTACGCTTTTTAAAACGTGAGCTTCCCGGGCCCAACAAAACTCCTCCAAAGGACTGTTCATCAAATTACTTATTAATCAACCTAATTTTATCTGGTGAGCTAACCTATATGTTCCCCTTTTACTTGCTTAGAAATTAAAGAGTGCATTTGAACACATTGTGGAAAACTTTTGTAGATTCAGAATAATTCAGAAAGCTGTGTGTAACTCAGTGAATATGTATCGTATTTATGATACATGCAAATTGTAATGTACTGTCTGCTGCAGGACACACAAAAACTCATTTAGTTTGTAAAGTGAGTACAAAAAGGCATTTGTTATATGTCAGCTTCTCTAGGTGAAGAAATGAATGGCAGCCACTTATCCAGGCAACTTCTTCGTGGGCTCTGGAGAGGAAGAAAAATCACTGGGCTGACTCTGCAATATCTGACATGCGTGCTGTCTTTTGATATACTGCTGTCAGGAACTGGGAGTGTCTGCTTTTATAAAAATCAGTCCAGTTACCACTGTAATTCTTGTCACAGCCCTTTAAGAACAAAACCTCTTTCTGTATTTCAACAAATTAACTTAATAGGATCGCATGATGTTTTTCTTTAATGAACTGTCCATAAATTCAGTCTCTCAACCTTGACACTATTGATATTTTGGGCCAGATAATTTTTTTGTTGTTATGGGGGGTCTCTCCTGTGCATTGTAGCATGTTTAACGTCATCCCTGACTTCAACCCAATAGATGTCAGTGGCACCCCTTTCAGCTACCACAAATGTCTCCAGTTGACAAATATCCATAGGAGAGCAAGGACTCCCCATTGAGAACCACTGCCATAAAGCAACAGCTGATGCTCACTTGGTAACAGTATTGCAAGAAAAATTTATTTCATCTGTCAACTTACCTGATAAGTAGTAGTTGCCTGACATATGGTACTAAAAAGGATTATTAGACGTTTTACAGACTAGTGGGGAAAGATTTTATTATTAGCTAATCATATCTGCTATGGGCCCAGGAGGGAAAGTTATGGGCTTTCCTGTTAAGTACTGACTTCCAGCTAGAAGTTCTAAGTGGAAGAAAAGGACTGAAAACCCTTTGTCTTAAAATTTTAAACATTTTTAAGTGTTAATTTGTTAAACTACATGTTTTTTTCTTGCCTGTATTTAGGAGAAGTTTGAAGTTCTTTTTGCAGCTCCTTAACTTTGTCATTTTGGTAAGGCTGCTTCCTTCCAGACATGAAGGTAATCACTAAGGAAGAACTGTTTAGCTTTAGCCACCATGATTGAACTGATGTCAGCATCTTAGCTTTCAGTAGCACTAGTTGGCTAGTTCAGTTGATTGGAGCATGGTGCACTGGAACTCAGAGTCTCCATGATGTGATACTTTTTTCCTTTTAGAATGTTCGGGGAGGTTTAAAATACTTCTTTGAGAATTGCCTTATTCCTGTAGGTATGCCAGTGGTTCAATGTACACATGTTGGAGACAGGTAAGCTTAGATTTTAACCTCGGCTCACCATCTACTAGCTGTAGTTACCTGACCAAATTCCTTAAACTCTCTGAATTCTTATTTCTTCATCTATGAAAACTGGAGTAGTCATTGTCTAAGTGATATATTATGTACAATACTCCCAGTACATTGTAGGTACTCTCCAATAGGCAGCTGGTAATACATTTTAGAATGCCTCTGCTTATTCCAATTCATCCTTCAAGTCAAATTCTAATGCTATCCTAATATTTTGCAATTTTAGTACTGTTTCCTTCACAAGGCTATGGATAGAGGCATACCGTTTTTACTTCTACATCCTCAGAATCTAGCATAGTGCCTGACACATAGCAGATGCAAAAAATATTGTTGAATTACATCTGATCACGCAGACCTCCTACACATGGTTTCTATAATAGATGTTAGATATATATTACTGTGTAGTACATGCCATTGAGCAGCAAATATTTTCACAGCAGAGACAATTTCTAATAGTTCAGAATGCTGACATTGTTATTAAAGATTAGCACAGATGCCAAGAAACCAAGTAATAACTATACATTGGTTCCTCATATTGGTCTCTGTCCATTTTTGCCTGAATAATAGGCAAAGTAGCTTGTGGAAAAATAATAATGGTGAATAGCAATATTCATACTCTTTATAGGTCAAAAATGTTTTTACAATCCAATTATGATAGTCAAAACGTATTGTTATCTGTGCAAAATTCTTTATTGTATAATTTTATTTAATCTTCATGGTATAAATAAGAGATGGGTATGGTTTTTATCCCCTCTTTACAACGAAAGAAACAGCCGTCCTGAAGTTAAATGATATGTTCAAGGTCACAAAGCTGCAGATTGGGATTCAAAATCCCAGTCTGCCTATTGCCAAAGCTCATTCAAGTTCATCACACCTGCAACCTAGCTGAGAAGTGGTTTTCAGGATTATCTCCACTTTACAGATGATGAAAGTACATCACAGAGTTTGTTATGTAATTCTGTGATATAAATTTCCCCAATCTAAAATCATTGGCATCTAAAAAGAATAAATCAACTCAGTTTTCCCTTATTTTTTGTGAGTTTTGTTTGTTTGTTTTTTAGTGGTTCCTGTAAGACTTACAATATAACCTTAACACGTCAAAATCGACTTCAGATTTATATTACAATATAACCTTAACACATCAAAACCAACTTCAGATTTATATTAACTTAATTCCCATAAGACATAGAAATTTTCCTCCCAAGTTAACATTATTGTCCTCATTTATTTGCCTTTCAAATAAATATTATTTCACTTCAACTTTTGTTTGTTGCTTGAGGCTTCACAACTCAAATCTTGAGAAATTATAAAATGCTTCTTTCACCTCTGTATTTGAGTTGGCATTTAAACTTGTTTTCTGCCTGTGAAACGCAGAATAATGGCCCTCAAATATGTCCATGCCCTAATCCTCAGATCCAAGAAATATGTTACCTTACTTGGGGAAAGAGACTTTGCAGATGTGATTAAGGTTATGGACCTTTAGATGGGGGATTATCCTGGACTATTCAGGTCATCTCAGTCAAATCACATGAGTCCTTAAAAGTGGAGAACCTTTGCAATGGTTGCAAAGAACGAAAGAGATGACAGAAAGAAAAAAAACAAAAACGTATGTTCTAATTGGTCATATTGCTATTGTAATAACCAGAACAAGCTGTGAAACATCTTATTAAATGGTCAAAAATGTAATAAAGATTATTTTTTAAAAACTGTGATTTTTTCCATAGAATAGAAAGAAAATATAAAGACAAAACTTTAGTGTATTTTCCAAATATTGATGAAAACTAAATATAATTAAGATGTCTTTTTTTTTTCTGCAGCTTAATATATTAAGAAATATTTTGCCATCTTAAAAGAACAATACCTGCTAGGGTAGTAAGAGTAGAGTCTGTGACAATTTCCTTATTTATAAATTTAGTTCTATGTTAATTAAGCATGAATATTGATAAATATTTGCATTTTAAAGAAAGAGTTAAAAAATAAATCAAAATACCAAAAGCATATATGTTTTGGTATTTTGTTTTTTATGTAAAGCATATTATTAGTACAATGGGAATCCTAAAATTGTGCCTATATATTTTTATACATAATTATTGTATATTTCCTTCATGTGGTCTCACATAAGTTTTTTTAAGTCTTCATTCATATATGATTTTAAAATTTCTTCTATTTTTGGATATAAAGCTGAGTAGAAGCATTTGGCTTTATCAATTATCAATAGGAATAAAGGGGAAGAAATTATCAGTCAATTATCAATAGGAATAAAGGGGAAGAAATTCCTTCCTCAGAACAATGAATCCTATACATATTTCAGGACACTGAACACAAGTGCACTGATGATAAAAATTTGCTAGATTAGTTGCCACGCAATCAACCTGGGTTTTAAATTTCACTAGTTGGACTCTGAATAGGAAAATGAAATATATAAGTACAGTCTGGAAACATTTGATAGGTGCTTAGTAAAATATGGATAGGAAGCCAGATACATCCATTTTCAGAACAGTTACAAGGTAGGATTCTGTTGTCAAAACTGTGGTATTTAGACAGTAAGTACTTGAGTGCTGAGGGTCAGGTAGCTATCTATGATTGCCTGGAATGGTCAGAAAATATCTTGTTTTTAAGCTTTACCATCCTACATACCAGTCAACTGAGTCCCTATCTTCATAAATTTAAAAACAAAAACAAAACAAAATGACAACTCTAGGGACTAACAGCCATGTTAACAACTTGTTCAAATTAAACTGAGATATTCAAAGACTCCTTAAGACAGAACTGATTTCATAGTTGGGTCATTCTTCAAGGCCTTTAGATTTAGCCTGAACTCACAGAGTTTTCTAATAGAGGAAAGCACTTTCTTTACTTTTCTTTACTTTTTTACCTTAAACTCATCCTTAAGATTTGGGTAGAAGTCACTTCCTCTGTGTAGGAGGAAACATGTGGGCTTTGGAGCCAGTAAAGGATGACTGTGAGTCATCACTTACTAGCCTTATGCTTTTTGCCCAACTTTATTAGTTTCCTAGGTTGCCATAACAAAGTATCACAAACTGAGCAGCTTAGTACAACAGAAAGTCATTGTCTCACAATAGACTAGAAGTCCAAAATGTCAGGGCCATGATCTGCTGAAATCTGCAGGGAAATCCTTCCTTGCCTATTTCTAGCTTCCGGTGGTTTCACAGCAATCTTTGGCATTTCCTTTTCTTATAAATGTATTACTCCAATCCTCCATCTTACATGTATGTCTTCACATTGTCTTCCTTCTGTGCATGCTTGTCTCTGTATCCAAATCTCTCCCATTTATAAGAGTATCAGTCATATTGAATTAGGACCCACCCTAATAGCCTACATTTAGCTTGATTACCTCTGTAAAGACTATTTCCATAAGGTCACATTCTGAGACACTTGGGGTTAGGACTTCAACACATCTTTTGGAAAGGACACAATTCAACCCACAAACATCAACTTAGTTAATTTCCCTAAGCTTCAGTTTCTTCATCTGTAAAATGCAAATAGTACTGTCTGCAGTATTACTGAGAAGAGTCAAAGAAATAAGCTATAGAAAACCAACTAGCATAGCAGTTGGTGTATCACAGGTGCTCAAATATATATAATTTTCCCTTTCATTTACATTTCTCCCAGATATTTATATCTCCTTGGTGTTCACATAAAGCATGATGCAATTTTATTTCCATGTATTACATTATACTGAACCTGCATATCTATTTGTCTGTCTAGCTTGCTACTATTTTTGAGCTTAGAGACTGTCAGAGTAATTTTTAGATACCCAATATAAAAATTAGTCTACTCACTAAGGATTTATTGATTAAATAGAAGGAGGAATGAACAAATGGATGGATAGATGAAACATGCCTATGCTTTACCAAAATTATCTCCTTTCAACCTCAATTTCTCTTGGTGGGTCAAAGTTTAGGTAGTATCAAAGTAATCTTAGGAATATACATGTTTTCCTTTGTTATTTCTTTGTTTATACTCTTTTCTCTTCACTAGTTTCCTAGTTAACTGATTCAGACCTTCAGATCTTTTCACTCTTCTATGAGCTTGGTTATTTAAAATCCTAATAGTATCCACTGCAGTTTGCCAGGAGTTTCCTTTTAGAATATCTGCCAAAATAATTCATTGTTCTCTCAGGTTAATTCATCTTCAAAGACATCAACACTCTATGCGGGAGGGTGTATGGGGAGAAATCTCATCAGTAGTGTTGCTGGTTTTAATTCAGACGTCTATCAATCACAGTTAAATGCTATCTCACACCCTCTGAGATGGCGGAGATATGCAACCAATTTACATTTTGCAATAAAAATTATTTCTTTCCCATTTACTATATTTGGAAGAAAAATCTATTAGGTTCACTGATTATTTATGAGTAAAAGGACTGAGAACAGCATTGTAATAGAATTTTAAAACACACCCATATTCTTGTAGTAACGACAGAGGAAATGGACTGATTTTTCAATAAAGATTGCTTTATAATAATGACCTGCAGTTCAAAATCCAGGCTTCATTTAGGGACATGAATCAATTATCCATAATACTGGAATAGCCTGAAATAATCTTGTATTATCCTGCTTACAAATCTGAAGTTAAGGGAGGAAAACCTCACCCCTCTCCTATGTAAAGGGGTGTAAAGCAATCTCAGTTTTATATTTTCCAAAAACATCCAAAGAACCACCTTAACTCCACATTTTTTGGTCCAAATAAACAAGGCCAAGAAAAGGTTTGGTCAGCTAATTAAATTTATCTACACTTTCAGCAATATCACTGTTTTCTAGTTCCACAAAGTTTTTTTGTCCAGTTCACTGAACTTTGAATTTGATCCACTCACAAAGCTGATCCTCCCGACTGCTATTTAATAAACCTAAGAGACTTTAAAAGATATATTAGGAAAAGAGCAAGGTAATACAGAGACAGTTTCCATATTAATTCATTGTTTATTTTATGGGTGCCTGCTATATATGCAAAAAACTCTGCTGGGAATTATTTACGGGCATCTAGGTGGTATAAAGAATGAGGTGGAGCCAGAAGACTAGACATGGCTTTTACCTTAGATAGATAAAACGTTAAACAGAAAACTACACAAATTATAGTGGATTAAGAATCTTATATACAGTGATATTCTGGTAAATGTACAACAACCTGCTCTCTGGAAAATAAAAGGCCCTGATATGCAGCATTTGTTGATTTCCATGGCATAAAATATTCCCACCATTGCCAATTTCAAGCTGTCAACATGAAATTACTGAACCTGGAATTGGGAAGAGAAGAACAATTGGACCTTGTGAGTTGGGGTGAACAAACTGCAATGCACCACTGCTTAGATATAAATGTGTAGAGGGAATGATGATTTTGCCAGATATAAATATGAAGGAGTCTATGTAGAAAATTCTATACATCCAAGAGAATGGTGGTCAAAATTATCATTTTGAATATCTACATTTGCATAGTCATCCTGGTAATACTGATGTTATTAAAACAGTAATGACTTTCTCTTTGGAGCTCATAATAATTGCAACAAAGTACATATTAGGTAATATTAAATTACATAGAACACATACTATGTATTTGACACAGTGCTATGAACAGGCGATTCAGAGATGAGTCGGGCATTGCATCTGCCTTGACATACGAGAGGGGGTCACTAGTGAAATACGTAGTCCCAGTAGGTAATGGGACAAATAGAAACATGGAGGTAAGCACCTGTCCTGCAGTACAGAGAAGGGATATTTAGCTTAGTCTGGTTCAGGATGGCTTTCTGGGAAAAACAGTGCTGCCAGAGCCACTTTATGAAACAGATTCTGTTACTTTAGAGTCATTCTAGTATTGCCAACCACACCCGGCCCTCATATTTGAAGTGATGTCTGAAGACTTACTTGAAGATGAAGCAAGTCCATGATATTGTGAGGATGCTAAACACAGGCTGAAAATCAAATAGAAATTTAGATCATATATAAGATCCTTAATGAACCTAAAGCCATTTGGGGGGATGGTGAGATGGAGAGGTTGGTGGACCAGGTAATTAATGAGTTCCATGTGTGAACTTAGTGAGCTTTTAGTCAAGTCATTTTTCCCTTATCTGTTTCCTTATCAGTGAAATAAATGGTTTGGGCTGGATAATAACAAAATAACAGCTATTTTTATTGTGTGATTTCAATGTTGTTAAGTACTTCACATACATTAATTAACTTCTCTCATCAAACCTATAAAGTGGATATCTTTCTTTCTCTTTTTATATTCAAGGAATCTGAGATGACTGTAAGCTACATAAAATCCCCAAATTCAGAATGGACAGAAGTAGAATTCCAATCTAGTTCTTCCTGACTCAAATCTCTTAGACATCTCCTGAGGTAGTTCCTAGCCTTAATGTTTTTTGATCTCTGAGCCATCCCGGAATGTTCTCTTAATTACTGTATTGGCAATACAGCAAAGCCAGTGGTAACCAAGGATCCAGGCTGAGCCCTGTCAGGTACATGCATCCTTGTGAACGAGCTCTGGAAATGGCAGGGAATTTTGCCATCAAGTCTTCGCATTAACTTTTCAGCAATATTCCCCAGTATACTAGTTAGGAGGGAGGTCCATCTTCTCCTTGGCCTTTGAAAAGTGATCATCAGCTTGACTGCTCTCATCAGAGATCTTCCCATAGCTTCTGATATTTTCTTTTTATCTCTTCTGGGTTATTTATTTTTAAGTACTTAACATTTTTGAAACCTCCTCTTCTGAATGCATCTTAAATCTAGGGCTAAACAAGCTGAATGCTTCAATTTGTTACCCCACCTTCTATGCAGACAGCCAAAATATATTCTACAAATGAGTCATGTTTTCCCACAACTCTGGAATTACACAGGCTCTGCCCACTTCTGGGAGTGGTCCCATCCTTTTGCCCATTTTTTACATGGCTAAATTCCCTTTATTCTGTGTGATTCAGACGATCCTCTGAGAAGCTCCCAAAGGGTCCCCACGTTACCTCTGTTGTAACCCTCATCCTATTATATTACATGCTGCTTTCTCTTTCTCTCGTAAAGCTATAGCCTGTCTAAAAGCAGAGAAGAGTTTTTATTAACCTGATTAGCTCCTGCACCTGATACAATTCTGCACCTGGTAGAAGGAGAGTGATGGGAGGGAAGTTTAGGTGGGGTATGCTAGAAGGAGAGGGTGAGCATGATAGTGTGGCAGACCTTTCGGGCTTGTTGGCCAGGTAAGAACTATGGATTTCATTCTGACTGAGATGGAGAGCCACTTCAGAGTCTGGAATAAGATTATGACATGAAGTGATGATGCTTCAATTGAGAATAAAATAAATAATTGGGAAGAAGGGCAGCTTCAGATTGACAATCAAGTGTCTGGTAGCCAGCTGATAGAAAGGATGCACTGAAAGAGATGAAGTTCAGGAAAGGGTGATGAATTGACGAATGAAATATTAATAGTAAAACTAGACTGAATCTGTGTAAAGGAAAATTAAGACAAAGTCACTGTGATCAGTGCAAGACTGTAAGTGTATGTATGCATGTCTGGGTTTAGATATCAAGCCTGCACCACCTAGAGAACCTTTGACCGTTTATTTTAGCTTCCTCTTGGAGCCCATACTTTAAAACATTTTATTCACCAAAAAGAATTTACAATTAATTCATGCTACCATATTTTATTCACCAAAGCCGTAAGTAACCATCAATCTGAACTTCTGATTGTTGGGAGCAAACAAATGTCACCCCCTCCCAGAATCACCATTCTAGCCAAGAGCAAATCCAAGCAAGAGCAAATGAATCTCCGATTGTCATCAACCTGTGTTACCTAATCGCAACTATCATATGCTATCTCATGGGTTCTTTTAAATATTGAAAAAAATTTTACACTCCCTTTACTTCTTCGGTGGAATCCTAGGAATCTATGAACCATAGGTTTGAGACTCAATACGCATGTAAGCCTGCAAATGTATATATACCTGTGTCTTGTGTAATGCATTATATATCTTATTAAATCACATGTATGTAGTATGTATACAATACACTGTATCTCTAGAATATATGTGCATATTGTGCATATAATGCTTCCAAATAAGGTAACATTCACAGGTTCTGGGGATTAGGATGTGGATATATCTTTTGGGGACCACCACTCAACTCCTACAGATATATATATAGATAGATAGATAGATAGATAGATAGATATTTATAGATATATATATAGATAGATCTAATGTATATGTATCTCCCAATATATATATTAGGAAAGTGGATTGCAAAGGAGAGCTACCAGGCTGCATTACCTGTTAAGCATCTAGGATTATTATATTAATAATGTCGTCATCTTTTATGGGTACATGATTATGTGACTGAAACACGGGTTCCACTGGGACAATGAATGTATCACACATCTGCATCCAATCAGAAGATTCACGCCTGTTGTGATTATATGTCTTATCTGTTGATCTGACAAAAACTCTGTGAGGAAAAGAAAATGTTACCCTTGCAGATAAACCATTCTCAGTTGGAGGAAGAGTAGAAGGTAGGAAAGAGTAGAAAAAGTATGTCTGGGTATATATTCCCAACGATAGGGCAATATTTATGTATAAGGAGCCTGAGAGCAGAGGTTGCGAGAGAGCAGAAGACATGCCAGAGAACCACGAAGTTAACGTATCGGTATTAGAGAGGTCGGGATCTCTCGTTAGGTTGTTTCTCCTGGAGGATTGTCTTAGTGATATCTGTCTTTGAGTGCAGGGCTCTTTTACTGTCTCTCAAAAGCTCATTCCAAAAGGCTTTTATTAGACACCTACTAAATGCCAGATACTGAGATGAACAAATGAACACAACAGAGTCCTTGTCTCCAAGGGAACATAATAAAGCATGGAGTGGGCAGGGCTGAAGGAGGTGGTGGGGTCTTGGTGAGAAACATACACATTCATTACATTCAAATCTTAGTATACTATAATTTTCTCAGAAAATAAAAAGAAGGGAAGGTAGAAACAAAGAGCATTATCTAAAGACTGCTAAGGAACTTTAAAAATACATTCAAAATTCTGAAGTACCCTTAAATCTACTTAATATATAAAAATAGATATTGAATTATATTGGCCCTCCACGTTTGCTAAACATGAATTAATTTGAAAGCACCTCTGTAAAGCAGATAAAATAACTGATATTTATTGACAAATCAAAGACATTTAAGATTACTAGCTTGTTAATTTCAGCTACTCTTGCCTCTGACATCGGCGTTTCCAGCATTTACACTGGGCCATTTTGATGAAAGACACAACAGATAGGGCAGTTGAAACTTGAGTGTCTCTCAGGTGATTTTTCTAGCAGGTGACACATACTTTATTACTTTATTTGCTATCTCCAAATTTTGAGGATATTTATACATAAATCCAAGGGTTATTGTCAAGAGATTACCTCACTGGATATCTCGCTGGGGTATAAGTAGCATTATAGAAACAATGCTTTCCATCTGGGAGAAAAACCTTTGTAAAAGCTCTTTTTGTCTGTTTTCATTTCACCTTCTAGGCAGAGGGAAACCCACATTCCTAATGAGAAACAGATGTCAGTAAGTTTTTGAAAAATAAATATATGCCAAATACTGGAAATTACCTTTGTTAAAAATGACCACACACACAAAAAAATGACCACAATCAGGGTATAATGATTATAACATCTGACTTGGAGTTAGGAAATGTGGCATAAATTTTGAGCTTTGTCACATATTAGCTATGTGACCTTGTGCAAATCACTTAATCCTGCTTAAACATCGTCTTTCTCTGCTCAAAACTGGGTGAATTAGCATGGCACAGTTAGACCGATTAAAACACACTGTCACATTTGCAAGTTGAAAGGAATCGCACCAGATGAGGTTAAGGTAGGAGATAATCAGTTACTTATTATTCATAAAAAGAAGCAGTAAGTAATTCCAGGTGCTCGTTACTATTTTGAACACTTATAACTGCCAGTTAGAACCTTTATTTTGTCTGGCTGTTCTAGTAATTTAAGAATTACTTTGAGGCGTTGAGGTAGTTCAGCTAATGGGTGGAGAATGCTGGCTTGGAAGCAAATACCAGAGTCCACGTACAGGCTGTTCCATCTTTCCAGCTGTGAGACCTTGCACAGGTTATTTGGCTTCTCTGTACTACAGTGTCCTCATCTGTATAATGGGGATGTTTACAAGAATTAAGCAACTACACATAACGTGCTTAGAGGCTTGTCTGGCATACAGTGCCAGCCCCATTAATGTCAGCTAGTAGTAGCCATGGTAGAACTAGGCTGAAACCCTGCTAACCACCGGAAGGTCACAGTTGATCACAGTGCAGCCTCCCACAAAAACCCCACAGGGACCTCCTCTGGCCTTCTGGGCTCCAATTCTGTCCAGACCTGCTGCTCATGCCATGCACGGACATAGAGAGAGACCGGGAGAGAGAAGACTGAGAGAGAGAGAGAGAGACAATGGTGGAAATAGAAAACATGCTATTGCATCACCATAGAAGGCAGAGTGCCAGCCCACAGCTCAAGACCTGGCCTCTAGTGCTCTATCTTATCACTAAATGTTTGTAGGACTTGAAAATGTCACAACTTCTCTGCAGCTGTTTTCGTTCATCCGTATATTTGACATCATTATAATTACATGGAGTGTTTGTATTAGGCTTTACCATTTAGGTTTTACTAGAGCTCTGGAATCTAGCAGATATGGATTAAATCCTAGTTCTGCCATTTACTCCCTGTGTAATCTGGGCAATTTCGCTTAACTTCTGTATGCCCCAGTGTCTTCATTTGGAGAGTAGTAATTATGAAGTGTCCCTCGTGGAACTGTTAAAGATATAAAGAAACTTGTACATAGTTACAGAATCTGATAGCAGAAAATTTGGCTGTGGTGGTCCTCACAGCTTCAGAAGTATTTCACATGCTCTGCCTCTTATGACTGGTACCATCTACACATCATCCCACCACTACTAGAAACAATATTATCTGAGGTAAAAGCGAAATA